>NW_016914938.1:77670-259559 GCF_001483705.2 Eufriesea mexicana
AGACCATAACAATAAAGACGTAGCTAACCTCTCCTAACCTATCCAACCATAACATAACCAAACGTAACCTTACTCAACCTAATGTGCCGCGACCAATTCTGGTGGTCTGCACAGAACGAAGCGGACACGTTTGTGGAAAGTAGACCGCAGAAACCCATATAATCGAAGTGTATATCTGAAGAGTAAAGGCTACCAAAGCCTAACCCAAGCAAAGAGGACATAATAAAACATAGCCTGACACAAATTGACGTGCCGAGACAGCCGTTGCTCTCAGCCACAGAGACAAGCTGGATATAATAGAGCAAATCAGGGGGCAGAAACCCATCGAATAGCAGTATACAGCATAAAAGAAATAGCTTCACTTACCAAACATAGCCCGACCCGACATAACAGAACGTAACCTTACTCATCATAGAGAGCTGAAGCCACTATTACTGTCCTCCGCAGATCCATGCAGGACACATTAGTGGAGAGTGGAACGCGGGATTCGACAGAACCGCAGCGAACATCAGGAAAGTCAAAGCTACACAAACCAATCTCGAACAAACAGGACATAACCAAACGAAGCATAACTCAACCTAACGTGCCGCGACCAGTATTGATGGCCTCGCCAGAGTCAAGCGGAACACGTTACTGAAAAGTAGAATTCAGAGAGCCACATAACCGCTCTGTATATCGGAAAAGTCAAAGCTACCCAAGCCTAACCCAAACCTACAGGACATAACCAAACATAGCGTGACTCAAATTAACGTGCCTAGACCGCTGTTTTTGCCCTCCCGAGAGCCAAGCAGGACATACTATAGCACGGAAGAGCACAGAAATCCACCAAAGAACAGTGTGCATCACAAAAGCTGTAGATTACCCTAACCAAGCGTATCCTTATCCAACCTGACCGAACGTAATCTGACTCATAGCAACGAGTCGAGACCACTATTTGTAGCCATACCAGAGCCAAGCTGAAAATACTAGAGCACTGCAGGGCGCCGAAATCCACCTAGTAGTTGACTACAGCACTAAATTCGTAGTTATCTTCTCCTAACCTAACCTATCGTAACATAACAAAATGTAACATAACTCAACCTAACGTGCCGGGATCACTATTGCAGGCCTCACCAGAGCCAATCGGGATACGTTAGTGGAGGGTAGAACGCAGAAATGTATGCAAACGCAGTGTGTGTCAGAGAAGTCATAGCTACCCAAACCAAACCCGAACCGACGGAAATAACAGAACATAGCTTAACTCCACCGAAGGTGCCGAGACCGCTACTGACGCACCCCCCGCGACAGGCAGGACATACTAGAGCACAGCAGAGCGCAAAAGACGACCGAATAGGAGTGCACAGCACAAAAGGTGGAGCTACCCAAACCATAATTAGCGTAACCCAATCTAACAGAACGTAACGTGACAAAACATAACGTGCCGAGATCACTATTGCTGGCATTCCCATAGCCACGTTGATAATATTGGAGCACTGCAGGGCGCAGGGATCCACCTAACAGCGGACGATAGAGCTGTAGTCAAAGTTATCCTCCCCTAACCTAACCAACCTTAACGTAACCAAATGTAACCTAACCAAAGCTAACACACCGCGAGCACTATTGATAGCCTCCCCGGAGCCAAGCAGAGCGTATTAGTGGAGAGTAGGACGCAGAAACCTATAGGATCGCAGTGCAAAACAGAACAGCCAAAGCTACCCAATCCTAACCCACTCGAACTGAACATAGCCAAGCATAGCTTAACTCAAACTGCGGTGCCGAGGCAGCACTTGCTGCCCTCCATAGAGCTAAGCAGGGCATACTGGAGCACAGTAGAGCGCAGAAATCCACCGAATAGCAGTGTACAGCACAAAAGCTAAAGGTATCCATCCCAAAATTTGAATAACCCATCATAACCGAACATAACCTGACCCAAAATAACGTGCCAAGGGCACTATTGCTGGCATTCCGAGATACAAGTTGAAAACATTGTAGCACAGTTGAGCGCAGGAATCCACCTAATAGCATACTGTTGCACTAAAGTCAAGCCTATCCCCTCCTAGCCAGCCAGTCGAAACGTGACCAAACGTAACATAACTGAACCTGACGTGCCGCGATCACTATTCCTGCCCACCTCAGAGCCACCCAGGACATACTAGAGCACACTAGGGCGCAGAAAGCCAGCCAATAGCAGTGTGCAGCACAAAAGTTGTAGCTATGTTGCCCAAACGTATCCTAACCAAACCTAACCGAACGTAACCTGACCAAACATAAGGTGCAGAGACCACAACTGCTGGCTTCCTCTGAGACAAGCTGAAAATATTATGGATCTGTAGGGCGCAGAAATTCACCTAATAGCAGACTATAGCGCCAAAGTCGAAGCTATCCTCTCCAAACCGACCCAGTCGGAACATAACCAAACGAAAATAACTTAGACTAACGTGCCGCGAACACTATTGCTGGCCTCCACAGAGCCAAGCAGAACACATTATTGGAGAGCAGGACGCAGGAATCCATAGAATCGCAGTGTACATCAGAGTAGTCAAAGCTACCCAAGCCTAACCCAACCAAATAGAACATAACCAAATATAGTCTCTCTCTAACTAGCGCGCCGAGAACGCTATTGCTGCAGCCAAGAGCCAAGCAGGATGCACTATAGCACAGTAGAGCGCTGTAGTACGGCGAATAGCAGTGTACAGCCCAATAGTTGAAGCTACACAAAGAAAGCTTAGCCCATACCAACCTAACCTCGCATAAGCTGACTCTACATAACGTGCCGAGACCACTATTGCTGTTCTTCCGAGAGACAAGGTGAAAATACTAGAGTACTGTGCAGCGCAGGAATCCACCTGACATCAGACCATAGTACTAAAGTTAAAGCTATCCTCACCTGACATAGCTAACCGTAACGTAACTGAACATAGCCTAACTCAACCTAACGTGCCGAGACCACTACTGCTGGCATCCACACAGCCAAACAGAGTATACTAGAGCAAAGCGGTACGCAGGAATCAACCGAATATCAGTGTACTGCACAAAAGTCAAAGCTGCCCTGTTCCAACCTAACAGAACGTATGGCAACCAAACGCAATTCGCAATCTGACCGATCCTAACATGCCGAGACCACTATTGTCGCTGTCATCAGAGCAGAGCAGAACGTATTACAGGAGGGTAGAGCGCAGGATTCCGTAGAGTCGCAGTGCATGGCAGAATAGTCGAAGGTACCCTATCCTGACATAGACAAGCGTAACGTAACCGAGCTTTGTCTAGCTCTACCTAATGTCCCGAGACCATTTTATCTTGTCTCTCCAGATCCAAACAGAACATACTAGGGTAAAGCAGATCGCAGTAATTCACCGCAATGCAGTGTATAGCACAAAGGTAAAAGATGCCCTAACCTAACCTTACCGAACGCAACGTGATCTAACGAAACCTAACGCAACCTATCGTGACTCGACCACTGCTGCTGGACTCCCCATCGCCAGGCCGATTAGATTAGAGGAGAGCAGAGCGCAGAAGTCCATTAGGTGGCAGTGTACAGCACATGAGTCAATGATATTCCAAACAAACTCAAACATACCTAATCAAACGAAATCTAGCCAAACAGAGACTAATGCGCCGCGGCGAATATATCTGGCTTCCTCGGTGCAAATCAGAGAAAATTAGATCACAGCAGAGCGCTGGAACCCACCGAAAAGCAGTGCATAGCACAGATGTCAAGGCCACCCTTACTAAACCAGGCACAACCTAACCTAACCAACGGAACATAACTAAAGCAAAAGCGACGATACCTGTATTGCTGGCATCCACAGATCCAAGCAGAACATATTAGAGCAGAGTAGAGCGCAGAAATCAAACGAATGTCAGTGCACAGCACAAGAGTCGCCGCTAGCCGCTCCCAACCAAACCAATCGTAATACAACAGTACCCGACGTACCTCAGCCTATCGTGCCAAGAACACAACTGCCGGCCTCCCCATAGCCAAGCAGAATATGCTAGAGCAGAGTAGAGCGCAGAGAGGCACCGAAAAGCTGTGTGTAACACAAATGTCGGAGCCATCCTAACCAAACTTATCCTTCGCCAGCCTAACCAACCTTAACCTAGCAGAACCTATCGTGCAACGACCGCCATTCCTGACATTCGCAGACCAAAGCAGAGGTTATTAGATATCAGAAGAACGCAAGGACCCACCGAAAAGCAGTGTATAAAGCAAGCGCCAAAGCCATAATGTCCTAACCTAAGCAAACGTAACGCAAGCGGACGTAACGTAACCCATACTGACGTTCCACGACCGCTATTGCTGCCTTCACGAGAGCTAAGCAGACTATAGCGGAGCAACGTAGAACGCTGTAACCGTCCGAACAGCAGCGTATGGCACAATAGTCAAAGCCATCCCCATCAAACCTAACCAAACCTAACATTACCAAACGTGCCATAGCACAAATTAACGTGCCGAGAGCATTACTCCTGGCGTCCATAGCTACAAGCAACGTGTGATATTGCACTGAAGAGCGCGAAAGCCCATGGAATAGCATTGTGTGGCACAAATCTCGAAGCTATCCTAACCTAACACATCGCTACCTACCCTAGCCAAACGTAACCTGGCCTAACCTAACGTGCCGCGAACGCAATTGCTGTCCTCCTTATAGTCGAGCAGAGTACAGTAGAGCAATGCAGGCCGCAAAAGTCCATTGAATGGCAATGTATATCACAAAGGTCTGAGATATGCTATCCTAACGTGAATAATCGCAACATAATCAAACGCAACATAACTCGGACTAGCGGGCGGAGACCAATACTGCTGGCCTCCGCAGATACGAGCAGATAATAGAAGAGCTCAGTAGAACCAGAAATCCACCGAATAGCAATGTGTACCACGAAAGCCAAAGCTACGCATGCACAACACAGACTAACATAACCCAACCAAACGTAGCCGATCTGAACCTAACTAGCCGAGACCACTACTGCTGGCCGACACAGAGCCAATCAGAGCATATTCGAGCA
This sequence comes from Eufriesea mexicana, assembly GCF_001483705.2. Lineage (NCBI taxonomy): Eukaryota > Metazoa > Arthropoda > Insecta > Hymenoptera > Apidae > Eufriesea > Eufriesea mexicana. Next base: position 82,651 of record NW_016914938.1, read on the forward strand.
CAGTAGAGCGCAGAAGCCCTAGTATAGCTGTGCGTAGCACGAAAGTAAAGGCTACCCTATCCTAACCTAACGGAACGTAACATAGCCATACGTAAGGTATCTCATCACAACGTGCTGGGGCTACTATTGCTGTCCATCCCAGTGACAACCTGCGCACACTAGAGTGCTGCAAAGCGCTGAAATCCACCGAATAGCAGTGTATAGCACAGTAGCCAAAGCTACCACTTCCTATCCTAACGAGTCGTAGGATTGCCAAATGCAACCTTGCACAACCTGACGTGCCGTGACCACGATTGACGTCCTGCCCATAACCAAGCCGAACATATTAATGGATAGTAGAACACAGAAACCATTAGAATCGCAGTGTATATCAGTAAAGCCTAAGCCATCGATGTCAACCCAAACAAACAGATCCTAACCAACCATAGCATAGCTCAGCATAGCCTGCCGAGAACACTATGGCTGGAATCCCCACGGCCAAGCAGGATAGGGTAGAGCATAGTAGACCGTAGAAGTCCAACGAACATAAGCATACCCCACGCAAGTCAAATCTATCCAAACCTGACCGCAACTAGCATACCGAAGCCAAACGTATCCTATCTCAACATATCCTGCCTAGGCCACTATTACTGTCCACCCATGAGCCGTGCAGAGTGCAGCAGACCAATGTAGGACACTGAAATCGACCGAATAGCAATGTATAGCACAAAAGTCAATCCTATCCCAACCATAAATAGCCAAACGTATCACAAGCAAACGAAATATAACTCAGTCGAACGTGCCGAGAGCACTATTATTGGCATCCACAGACGCATGAAGATTGTGATAGCGCACAGTAGAGCGCAGAAGTCCATGGTATAGCAGTGTGTGGCACAAAAGTCAAAGCTATTCCAACCTAACGCACCGTAGGCTAACCCAGCCAAACGTACTCTAAATTAGCCTAACACCCCGAGGCCACTATTGCTGGCCTCCCCATAGCCAAGCAGAGTGTACCGGAGCACAGTAGAATGAAGGAATCCAACAAATAGCAGTATATAACACAAAAGACAGATCCATCCTAACCATACGTAACCTTATCTAACATAACGTAACGCAACATAACTCAACCTATCGCGCCACGACAGCTATTGCTGGTCTCCCAAGGGCCGAGCAGAGTATAGTATAGCAATGAAGAGCGCAGAAATCCATAGAATGTCAGTGTATAGCACGAAAGTCAAGGCCATCCTGACCTAACCCTGACAAGCCTAACCTATCCAAACGTATCTTAATACAGCCTAACACGCCGCGGACACAACTTCTGGCATTTCCAGATCAAATCAGAGAGTATTAGATGGCAGTAGATGCAGAAATCCACCGAATAGCAGTATATAGCATAAAGGTCGAAGCTATTCTATCCTAACATGACCAAACGTAACATAACCTAACGTAATACAACTCAACCTGACGTGCCGAGACCGCTATTGCTGCCATCCCCAGGGACAAACAGAACATTCTAGAGCACATTAGAGCGCAGAAATCCTCCGAATTGCGGTGTATGGCACAAAAGTCAGAACTACCCTATCCTAACCAGACCAAGCGTATCATAACCTGACGAAACGTAGCTCAAACTAACGTGCGGAGACCGCTACTGCTGACATCCACAGAAACAAGCAGATCATACTTGAGCACAGTTGACCGCAGAAATCCACCGAATTGCAGTGCATATCACAAAAGTAAAAGATAACCTGGACAAGCGTAGTCCCTAGTCGAAGTACCGTCGGTACCTAGTCGAAGGTAACATAACACAACCTGACGTGCCGCGACCGCGGTCTAACAGGACACGTTAGAGGAACGTAGGCCACAGAAATCAAAAGAATGGCAACGTTTAGCAGAAAAATCAATGCTATCCTTACCAAATCCAGACTAACCTGACCCAACCAAGCGTAACCTTTCCCAAACTAAGGTACCGAGACCACAATTTCCAGCCTCCACAAAGCCACGCAGAATATACCAGGACACAGCAGAGCGCAGTAACCCACCGAATTGCAGTGCGTAGCACAAAAGTAAAAGCTATTCGATCCAAGCCTAGCCTAACCTGACCTAACCAAAGGCAACCTAATATAACCTAGCATGCCGCGCCCACTATTACTGTCCTCGCCAGAGCAGAGCAGGGTATATTCGGGGGCAGTGAAGCAGAGAAATTCACCGAAAAGCAGTATGCGACGAAAATGTTAAAGGTACATATGGTACCCAAAGGTGCTAACCTAACAGAGCCTAACGCTCCGCGGACACTATTTCTGGCCTCCACAGTGCAAGGTAGTGAATATTAGATGACAGTAGGGCGCAGAGATCCACCGAATAGCAGTGTATAGCCGAAAGTCAAAGCTAACCTGGCCTAACCATGACAAACATAACATAAGTCAACCTAACATGGCGAGAGCATTATTCCTGGCGACCACGGAGAAAAGCGGATTGTGATAGCGCACAGAAGAGCGCAGGCGTCAATAAAATAGCATTGTGTAGCACAAAAGCTACAGCCATCGTAACCTAACTCAACGTTACCTAACCTAGCCGAACGTATTCTGACTAGACCTAACGTGTCGCGAACACAATTGCTGACCTCCCGAAGGTCGAGCAGAGTACAGAAGTGAAATGTAGAGCGCAGAAATCTACCTAATGTCGGTGTACAGCACAAAAGCCCAATCTATCCTTTCCTAAGTTAACCAAACATAAAATAACGGAATGCAGCGTGCCTCAAGCTGACGTGCCGAGGACAATACTGATGACCTCCCAATAGTCAAGCAGAATACACTAAAGCACAGTGGAGCGCAGTATGCCACCGAAGAGCTGTGTATAGCACATAGGTCAAAGCCAACCTAAGCAAACATAGCATAAATGTAACTTACAAAACGTAACGTAACTTAACCATACGAGCTGCGATCACCATTTCTGGCTTCCCCAGAGACAAGCGGATGCCGGTAGAGCGACGCAGAGCGCACATATCGGCCGAATAGCCCCGTATATCACAAAAGACAAAGCTATCCCGACCAAACGTAACGTAACCCAACAAAACGTGCCACGTCCGCTGTTGCTGGCCTCTCCAGAGACAAGCAGATGCTAGTGGATCTATAAAATGTACAGGTATAGACCTAATAGCATTGTATAGCACAAATGTCAAAGATATCGAATCTAAACGTGACCAATCCTTACCAAAACATACGTAACGTAACACAACCGGTCGTGCACGACCATTATTGCTGCCCTCCATAGGGCCTAGCTGTTGCTAGTAGAGTAACGCAGGGTGCAGGCACCGACCGAAAAGCAGTATACTGCACAAAAGTCATAGCCATCCCATCGAGGCTTAGCCGCACGTTACCTAACCAAACGTAACCTGACTCTACCAGACGCTCCGCGACCGCCATTGCTAGCCTCCCCAGAGAGGAGTAGATGCTAGTGCAGCAATTCAGTGCACAGATAATGACCGAATAGCAGTGTATACCGCAAAGGTCAAGGTTATCCTATCCTAGCCTAATCAAACGTAACCTAAAGGAACGTAACATAACGCAACCTAACGTGCCCACACCATTTCTGCTGACCTCCGCAGAGACAAGCAGAATATCTAGAGCTCTGTAGATTTCAGAAATTCGGCGTATTGAAGTGCAAAGCAGAAGAGTAGAATATATCCTAACATAACATGACCCAGCTTAACTTAACCAAACGAATCGATTCCACCCTAAACTGCCTAGCCAAATATTGCTGGGCTCTTCATCGGCAAGCAGGGCATATTAGTTGGAGTAGAGCGCTGAGGACCATAGAATGGACGTGTATAGCACGAAAGTCAACGATATCCCAACCTATCCCCGGCAAACGTAACAAAACATAACCTAATCCAACCTAACGCCCCACGGCCACTACTTCCGGAATTCGCTGAGCAAAGCGGGGAATAGTATGTAACAGTAGAGCGTAAGAATCCACCGAAAAGCAGTGTACAGCACAAAAGTCATAGCTACCTTATCCCGACATAGCCAAACATGATACAGCTAAACGTAACCTAACTGAACTTAACCTGCCAAGACCACTATTACTAACATCCACAGAGCAAGGCAGTATATAATAAAGCACAGGACAGCGCTGAAATCCGCCGCACTCTAGTGCAAAGCACAAGAGTCAGAAATACCCTATCCAAACCGGACACAACCTAACCGGACACAACCTAACCGGACTCAACCTAACCTAGCCTAGCGAAGCATATACCAACCTAACGTGCAGAGACCGCAACTGGTAGCATCCGGAGGGCAAAGTGGAGCGTATTAGTGCACACGAAAGCGTAGGAACCCACCGAATAGCAATGTATAGCACAGAAGTCAAATCTCTCCTATCCTAACATAACCAAGCGTAGCCTAACGAAACGCAGCCCAACTCCACCTTACGTGCCGCGACCACGGTTGCTGGCCTCCTAAGCGTCAAGCAGAGTATATTAGAGGTGAGTAGAGCGCAGAAGTCCACCGAATAGCAGTGAATAGCACAAAAGTCGAAGGTACTCTGTCCAAAGCTAGCCAAACGTAACACAAGCAGAGTAACGTAGCAGGACCTTACGTGCCACGACCTCTATTGCTTGTCTTACGAGAGCTAAGCAGAGTATAGGAGTGCTTCTCATAGCTCTGATATGATCCGAACAGCTGTTTGTAGCTCACAAGTCGAAGTTATGCTAACGAGACCTAACCAAACCTAACAGAACCAAACGCGACATAACTCAAACTATCCTGCCGAGAGCACTATTCCAGGCGTCCACAGAGACAAGTAGAGTGCGATAGCGCACAGAAGAGAGCAGAAGTCCATAGAATAGCAGTGTGTAGCGTAAAAGACGTAGCTATCTTAATCTAAACCATCGTTACCTAACATAACCAAACGTTATATAAAATAACCGAACGTGTCGCTACCACTATTGCTGGCCGCCCGAATGTCGAGCGGGGTATAGAAGGGATATGTAGAGCGCAGAAATCCGCCGAACTGCAGCGTACAGCACAAAATCCAAAGCTACCCAATCCTGACCTTTCCAAACGTAACGCAACCAAACGTAATTTAACTGTACCTAATGTGTCGAGACCTATATTGCTGCCCTCCTCAGAGCCAAGCAGAACATATTAGAATAGAGTGGAGCACAAAAATCCAACGAATCGCAGTGTACCGTAGAAAAGTCAAAACTCACCTAACTGAACTTAGTCCAACCGAGCCTAACCGAACGTAACGTATCTCAACATGACGTGCCGAGATCTCTAACTCTGGGCTTCCCGCTGCCAAGCCGATCGCACTGGGGTACTGTACAGCGCTGAAATCCTCCGAACAGCTGTGTATAGCACAAAAGTCAAAGCTATCACCTCTTAACATAGCCGATCGTAACCAAACCATGCGTGACATTTCAAGCCTATAGTGCCTCGACCGCAATTTCTGGTCTTCTCAGAGATGAGTAGGGCATGGTAGAGGAGCGATGAGCGCAGAAATCCACCGAGTGGCAGTTTATAGCACAAAAGTCAAAGCTACCCTAGTCTGACATAGCCAAACGTAGCATAACCAAACGTAACGTGACGCAACATAACGTGCCTAGACAACTATTACTGAGCTCCCACAGCAAAGCAGAACATATTGGAGCACAGTAGAGTGCAGAAATATACCGCAGAGCTGTGTGTAGCACAAAAGATAAAGCCACTCCTTGCTGACCTAACAAATCTTAAAATAACCAAACGCTACATGTTTCAAGATAATTTGCGGCGGCCACTATTGCTGGTCTCCCCAGACACGAGCAGAGTATAGTAGAGCGCACCGGAGCGTAGAATTCCACTTAATAACAGTTAATAACACGAAAGTCAAAGCTACCCTAACCAAACGCAGTGTAACCTAACGCAGCCGAACGTATTCTAACACAGCTTAACGTGCCGCGACCACTATTGCTGGCATGCCGAGAGACGAGCCGAGTACAGTTGATCTATGTAGAGCGCAGAATTCCAAAGAAGATATGTGTATAGCACAAAAGACAAAGCTATCATATCCAAACCTGAACGAACGTAACGTAACCAGACGCACCCTAACATGACTTAACGTGCCGAGGCCAGCATTTCTGGCCTCCTTAGAACCAAACAGAATATACTGGAGCTCAGTAGAGCGCATAAGTGCACCGAATAGCGGTGTGTAGCATAAGAGTCAGAGCTATCCTAACCAAACCTATCCAAACGTGACATTACCAAATGCGGCATAGCAAAACCCATCGTGCCGCGACCACTTTTACTGTCCTGCCCAGAGGCGAGCAGAATATAGTAGAGCACAGTAGAGCGCAGAAAGCCACCAAATAGCAACGCATTGCACAAAAGTCAGAGACACTCTAACCTAACCAAACATAACCTAACCTAGTCGAACGCAGAATAACTGAACCTAACGAGAGGTGACCTCTATCGCTGGCATCCCAAGAGCCAAGCAGAACACATTAGAGCACTATAGGGTACAGAAACTCATGTAATAGCAGTGTATAGCACAAAAGTCAGACATACATACCAAACACAGCCTAACCTGTCTTAACAAAACGTAACCAAACAAAACCTATCGTGCCACGACCACCATTTCTTGCCACCCCGGAGACAAGCGGATGAGAATAGAGCAACGCGGAGCTCAGATATCAACCGAACAGCTGTGTGTAGCACAAAAGTCGAAGCCATCCCGACCAAACGTGACGTATTCCAACTAAATGGGCCTCGTCCGCTGTAGCTGGCCTCCCCAGGGACAAGCTGATGCTAGTAGAGCGATGCAGTGCACGGATATCGGCCGAATAGCAGTGTATACCGCAAAAGTCAAAGCTATCCAAGCCATACCTATCCAGGACTTGCCAAGCCAAGAGTAACTTAACATAGCATAATTTGCCGAGACAATTATTGCTGTCCTCCCCAGAGTAAAGCAGAATATACAAAAGTACAGCAGAGCGCACAAATTCAATGAATAGCAGTATATAGCACAAAAGTTAAAGTCACAATGACAAAACTTAGCCATACGTATCCTGACGAAGCATAACCTAACTAAACCAAACGTGCCACGAACACTATTGCTGGCCACCCGACAGCCATGCAGATGCTAGTACAGAAACACAGACCGCAGATATCGGTGCATACGACAAAGGGCAAAGACATCCTGACCAAACTTAATCTAGCTGAACTAACCCAGCTTAATCTTACTCAACCAAACCTGCCACGGCAGATATTCCTGGCCTCTCCAGAGACAAGCAGATGCAAGTAGGGCGACGCTGTGCACAGACGTGGGCTGAATGTCATTGAAGAGCACAAGAGTCAAAGATACCCTAACCATGCCTGGCCTAACCCAATGCAACCAAGCATAGAGTATCTAAGCGTAATGAGGCGAGACCTCCTTTGGTGGTCTCCACAGAGCCGAGAAGGGCATATTAGAGGAGAGTAGGGCGCACAGGTCGACAGAATGGCAGTGTAGAGCACGAAAGTCAAAGACATCCAAACCTAACCAAAACGAATCTAACCTAACAAAACGTAACCTGACTGAACATAACCCGCAGCGGCCACTATTCCTGGCATTCCCAGATCAAAGCAGGGAATATTTTCTCGCAGTAGAGCGCAGAAGTCCACCGAATGGTAGTGTATAGCGCAAAACTCAAAGGAATCCTCTCCTAACCTAACAAAACGTGACCTAACCAAACCCAGCGTAACTCAAACATACATGCCGAGACCACTATTGCCGATCTCCTCGGCGCCAAGCGGATCATGTTAGCGCACAGTAGAGCGACAAAATCCGACGAACAGAAGTGTATAGCGCAAAAGTCGAAGCTATGCTCTCCTAATCTACCAACACGTGACGTACCCACGCGAAATGCAACTATTCCTAACATGCCGAGGCCACTGCTGCTGCCCACCTCAGGGCCAAACAGAAAATATTAGAGAAGAGTAGTTCGCAGAAGTCCATATAATCGCAGTGCATAGCACAATATTCCAATTCACCCCATCCTAACATAGCCAATCGTAACATAACCGAACGTAGCATAACCCAACCTAACGCGCCGAGGCCACTGTAGCTGACATCCCAAGAGCCAAGCAGAATATACTTGAGCACAGTAGAGCGCAGTAATCCTACGCATTGCAGTGTGTAACACAAGAGTCAAAGATATTCTAACATAATCTGCCCCAACCCATCCTAACCCAACGTAGCCTAACTACACATAACGTGAAGAGAATACTATTGCTGGACCGCCAGAGCCAACCAGAGCATATTAGAGTAACGTAGAGCGCAGGGAACCATCGACAAGCTGTGTGTAGCATAAAAATCGAAGCTATCCAATCCTAAACTAACCAAACGTAGCATAACCAAACTTTAACAATCACAACATAACGTGACGAGACTACTGTAGTTGGCCTCCACATAGACAAGCAGAATATACTACAGCACAGCAGGGCGCAGAAGTCCACCGTATAGCACTGTGTAGCACAAAAGCCAAAGCTATCATACCTTAACCTAATCAAACGTAACGTAATCAAACGCAACATAACCCTTCCTGACGTGCCGAGACCTATATTGCTGCCCTCCTTAGAGCCGAGCAGAACTTATCGGATGAAAGTAGAGCGAAGAAGTTCATGGGATCACTGTGCACAGCGCAATAGTCGAAGCTACATCATCCCAACATAGCCAAACTTAACATAAGCGGACGTAAAGAGTCCCGACCAGACGGGCGGGGAACACTATTTCTAGCATCACGAGAGTCGAGCAGAGTTTATTTCAACAATGTAGAGCGCAGATGCACAACAAAGATCCGTGTACATCTCAAAAAGCCGAAGCAATCCTGCCCTAACTTAGCCAAACGTAACATTACCAAACGCAACCTAACCGAGACTAACTTGCTGAGACCAATACTGCTGGCCTCTACAAAGCGAAGCAGAATTTACTTGAGCACACTAGGGCGCAGAAATCCACCGAAATTCTGTTTTTACCACGAAAGTCGAAGCAATCCATACCCAACCTATGCCAACTTATCCTCACCGAAAGTAGCCTAACTCAACCTAACGTGACGAGACAGCTATTACGGGCCTCCCAAGATTCGTGCAGAGTACAACAGAACAATACAGAGCGCAGAAATGCTTCGAATAGCGGCGTATAGCACAATAGTCAAAGCTACCGTATCCTAACATGACTTATCATAACATTACCAAATGCAGCCTAACACTACCTATGGTGCCATTGCCACCATTGCTGGCCTCCCCAGAGTCGAGCATGGTACAGTAGAGCACAGTAGAACGAACAAAGCCCCCAAATAGCGATGTACGGCGCAAAAGTCAAAGATATCCTGACCTAACCAAATGTTGAATAACTATACCTAACGTGCCGCCAACACTGTTGCTGGCTTCCGCAGAGACGAGCAGAAAATGATAGAGCGCAGTTGAGCACACAAGTCCACATTATATCACTGTTGAGCACATGTCAGAGCTATCCCAACCTAACCCAATGTAACGTAACAAGACCAAACGTAATCTATCTAAACCTAACATGCCGCGACCAGTATTGCTGGCCTCCACAAAGCCAAACAGAGCGTAGTAGACGAGCGCCGAGCGCAGAAATCCCCAGAGTCGCAGTGTCCAGCAGAAAATTCGAAGCCATCCTAACCATACCAAGGCTAACGTAACCTAACCAAATGTACCGCACCCCGAGATAACGTGCCGAGACAACTGTTGCTGGCCTCCCCATTGCCAACCGGGGCATATTGGAGGAGGACAGAGCACCGGCATCCATAGAATGTCATTGCATATCACGAAAGCCAAAGGTATCTCAACCTATCCCAAACAAACCTAACCTAACCAATCGTAACCTATCCCATCCTAACGCACCGCGGCCACTGTTTCTCGTATTCCCAGAGCGAAGCTGGGAATACTAGGTCACAGTAGTGCGCAGAATTCCACCGAATAGCAGTGCACAGTACAAAAGTCAAAGCTACCGTGGCCTCCCATAACCAAGCGTAACAAAACCAAACGTAACATGACCAAACCTAACGGGCCCAGGACACTATTGCTGACAACCATAGAGCAAGGCTGAATATATTAGAGCACAGTGGAGCGCAGAAATCCGCCGCACTGAAGTGTGAAGCACAAAGGTCGAAGATACCCCAACCTAACCGGACAAATCCTAAACTAAGCAACAGTAGCATAACTTAACCTAACGAGCCGAAACAAATATTGCTGACCTCCCAATAGCCAAGCAGAAAATACTAGTGCACAGCAGAGCGCAGAAAGCCGCCGAATAGAAGTATATAGCACAAAAGTCAAAGATATCCTAGCCTAACCTGGCCCAACCTTACGTAACCAACCGTAGAATAACTAAAAGTAACGAGCCGAGACATCAACTGCTAGCCTCCCCAGGGCCAAGCAGAACATATTTAACCAGAAAAGAGATCAAGAATCCCCCGTACGGCTTTATATAACACAAAAGTCAAAGCCATCCTTACTAAACGTAAAGTAACCTAACCCAACCAAACGTAACCAAACCCAACCTATCGCGCCACGACCGCCATTGCTGGTCTCTCCTGAGTCGCGCAGAGTATAGTAGGACAATGTGAAGGGCAGAAGTCCACCGACTAGCAGTGTACGGCATAAAAGTCAAAGTTACCCCATCCTAACCTAGCCAAGCGTAACCCAATCAAACGAAAGATAACACAACCTAACGTGTCGAAAACACTATTGCAGGCCTCCCCAGCGCTTAGCAGAGCATATTATAGAAGAGTAGAGCGAAGAGGCATGTAGAATGACAGTGTACAGCACGAAAGTCTGAGCTATACTAACCAAACGTAACCAAACCTTACCGAGCCAAACGTATCACAGCTCATTCTAACGTGCCGAGAGCACTACTCCTGGCGTCCGCAGAGACAAGCAGGGTGTGATCGCGCAGAGTAGAGCGCAGAAGTCTATATAATTGCAGCGTGTAGCACGGAAGCCAAAGTTGTCCCAACCTAACCCAAAGAAGCCTAACCTATCCAAACGTAACTTAACTCATCCTATCGTGCCGCGTCCAATATTGCTGGCTACCACAGAACCATGCAGATCGTTTTAGAGGGGAGCAGCTCGATGAAATGCATAATATCTCAGTGTACAGCTGGAAAGTAAGAGATAACCAGACCCAACACGAACCAACGTAACCTAACATAACGTATACAAACCCTCCATAACGTGCGTCGAGCACTATTGCTGGCATCCCGAGCGTCGAGCAGAGTGTATTAGAGCAATGCAGGGCGCAGGTATCGACCGAATAGCAGCGTATAGAACAGGAGACGAAGGTACCCTACACCAATTTTACCAAGCGCCTCATAACCAAACGTAACCTAACTCATCCTAACGAGCCTAGGCCACTATTGCTGGCAACACATCGCAAAGTGCATATTGGAGGAGAGCAGAGTGCAGAAGTCCATAGCATGTCGGTGCATAGCACAAAGACAAAGATTTCCGAAACGAACCCAAAGAAGCCTTGCCTAGCAAAACGTAACCTAACCCAACCTAACAGGGCGCAGAAATCCGCAAAATCGCAGTGTATGGCGGAAAAGTCAAGGATGTTCAAACATAACCCATGCAAGCATAAGCTAACCACACGCAATCTAGCTCAGCTTAACATGCCGCGGTCTCTGTCTCTGGCCGCGCCAGAGCGAAGCAGAGCATACTAGAGCACAGTAGCGTGGAGAAATCCATCGAATGTCAGTGCATTGCACAAAAGTCAAAGCTACGCTCTCCTAGCCTGACAAAACGCAGCATAGCTGAACGCAATGTATCCAAACCAGGGGTGCCACGACCATTATTACTGGCCCCACCAGAGCCAAGAAGAGTATATGAGAGCAGAGTTGAACGCAGAAATAGACCGAATAGCAGAGTATAACGCAAAAGTCAAATGTACCCGATCCTAACATATCAAACACTAACCTAAGCAGACGTAACGTTGCGCATACTGTCGTTCGACGACCGCTATTTCTGTCATCACGGGAGCTAAGCAGAAAATAGCAGAGCAGTGTAGAGCGCTTAAATCATCCGAGTAGCAGAGCATAGCACAAAAGTCAAAGCTACCCTAACCAAGTCTAGACAAACCTAACCTAACCAAACGTAACAGAACAGAACCTAACGTGACGAGAGCACTCTTCCTCGCGTCCACTTAGGCATGCAGAGTGGGATGACGCACATGGCAGCGCTGAGGCCCACACACTGGCAGTGTGTATCGAAGGAGTCAGAGCAACCCTAAGCTAACACAGCGTAACCTAACCTAGCTAAATGTTGTGAACTCAACCAAACTTGCGGCGACCACTGCTGCTGCCCACCAGAGAGCCAACCAGAAAATACTAGAGCACAGCAGATCGCAGAAATTCGACGTATAGCGGAGTATAGCACAAAAGTCAAAGCTAACCCATCCTAACCTTACCAAACGTATCGCAAGCCAACGTAGCATAACACTTCCTAACGTGCCGAGGCCACTATTGCTGCACTCCCCAGAGCCTAGCAGGACGTGCCAGAGGACAGTAGAGCGCAGAAATCCACCAAACAGGAATGTATAGCACAAAAGACAAAGGCACCCTGTTTTAACCTGACCAATCGTGACGCAACCAAACGTAGCATATCTCAACTTAACGTGACACGAGAACTATTGCCCTCCTCCTCAGAGCAAAGCAGAGCATATCAGAGCACCGTGGAACGCGGGAACCCACCGAATATCAGTGTATAGTACAAAAGTTTAAGATATACTGACCAAACTTAGCCTTATCCAGCCTAACCGAACGTAGCCAGGCATATAATAACGTGCTGATACCACCCTTGCTGGCGTTGCCAGAGCCAAGCTGAAAACATTGGAGCACTGTAGGACGTAGAAATCCACCAAATAGTAGACTGCAGCACAAAACACAGTGCTATCCACACCTAACCTAAACAAACGTAACAAGACCTAACCTAACATAACTCAACCTAACGTGCCGAGACCGCTATTGCTGCCCTCCCCAGAGCCAAGGAGGACATGCCAGAGCACAGCAGGGATCAAATATCCACCGAACAGCAGTGTACAGCACAAAAGTTAAAGATGTTATGACTAAACTTGGCCCGACCCATCGTAACCGAGAGTATCCTGACTCATTATAACGTGCCGAGACCACAATCGCTGGCCTTTCCAGGGCGAAGCTGAAAACACTATAGCACTGAAGAACGCAGTATTCCACCTAATAGCAGATTATAGCATTAAAGGCATAGCGATCCCCTCCTTACCTACAGAATCCTAACGTAACCGAACATATCCTAACTTACACTGACGTGCCGCGAACACCATTTCTGACTTCTCCAGAGCAAAGCATTACATGCTAGAGCGCATTGGAGCGCAGAAGTAACAGAAAAGCAGTGTGGATCAAAAAAGTTAAGTCAATCCTTACCTAACTTTGCCAAAGCCAATGTAACCGAACGTAACCTGATCCAACCTAACGTGCCGAGATCGCTGTTGCTGCCCTCCCCACAGCAAAGCAGGTCATACCAGACCACACAAGAGCGCAGAAGCCCACCGAAAAGCTGCGTACAGCGCAAAAGTTAAAGCCATCCTCACCAAACATTGCCTAACCCAACCTAACCGAACGTAACATGAATCAACATAACGAGCTTATAACACAGTTGTTGGCCTTCCCATAGCCGTGCTGAAAATATCAAAGCTCTGTAGGGAGCAGAAATCCACCTAATGGCAGACCATAGCACTAAAGTCAAACCCATCCTCGCCTGCCCTAGCTAACCGTAACGTAACTCAAACTAACGTGCCGAGACCGCTATTGCTGCAAACTCTAGAGCCAAGCAGGACGTAATAGAGCTCAGTATATCGCAGAAATCGTCCGAATAGCTGCGCACAGTACAAAAGTTAAAAATATCATTACCAAACATGGCCTAACTCAACTTAGCCGCACGTAAGGCGACTCAACATAACGCGCCGAGACCACTATTGCTGGCCTTCCCAGAGCCTAGCTGAAAATATTGAAGCACAGTAGGCAGCACAAATCTACCTAATAGCAGGCTATAGCACTAAAGTGAAAGCCAACCTCTCCTAACCTAAGCAAACGAACTGTAACCGAACGTAACCCAACTCGACGGAACTTTAGTCGCTGTGTATGTCAGAAAAGTAATAGCTGCACAAGCCTAACCCAAACCAACAGAACTTAACCAAACATAGCCTGACCCAAACTAGGGTGCCGGCACCGCTATTGTTGCCCACTCCAGTGCCAAGCAGGACATACTGGAGCATAGTAGAGCGCTGAAATTTAACGAACAGCGGTGTACAGCACAAAAGTTATAGCTATCCTAGCCAAACATGGCCCAACCCATCCTAGCCGAACGTAACCTGACTCAGCATAACGTCCGGAGGCCACTATTGACGGCCTTCTCAAAGCGAAGCTGAAAATATTAAAGCACTGTAGGCAGCCGATATCCTCCCAATAGCAGACTATGGCACCAAAGCCAAAGCCATCCTCTCCTTACCTAACCAACCGTCACTAAACCAAACATAACCCAACCCAACCTAACCTGCAGTCACCACTATTGCTGGACTCGACAGAGTCAAACGTAACACGCTTGTGGAGAGTAGAACCTAGAGATCCTTATAATCGCAGTGTAAATCAGAAAAGCCAAATCTACCAAAGCATAACTCAAACCCAAAGAACTCAACCAAACGTAGCCCGGCTCAACCTAACGTTCCGAGACCGCTATTGCTGCCCTCCCCAGAGCTAAGCAGGACGTGCCAGAGGACAGTAGAGCGCAGAAATCTACCAAAAATATGCGTTCAGAGCAAAAGTTGAAGCTAACCCAACAAAGCATAGCCCAACCCAGCCTAATCGAACGCAACCTGAATCAACTTATCGTGCCGAGACCACGATTGCTGGCCTTCGCATAGCCAAACTGAAAATATCAGAGCACTGTAGGGCGCTGAAACCCACCTAATAGTGATCTATAGCACTAAAGTCTCAGCTGTCATATCCTAACATAACCAATTGTTACATAACCGAACGAAACATAACTCAACCTAACGTGCCGCGAACACTGTTGCAGGCCTACTGAGAGCCATACAACACATTAGTGGAGTGTAGAACGCAGAAGTCCTTAGTATCGCAGAGCATAACAGAGAAGTCGAAGCTATCCAAACCTAACCCAAACAAACAGAACATAAGCAAACATATACTAACCCAAACCAACGTGCCGATGCCGCTATTGTCGCCCTCCCCAGAGCCAAGCAAGGCATCCAAGAGCAGCACTGTTAGTGATCAGCACAAAAGCTAAAGCAATCCTTACCAAACTTAGCCTAACCCAGCATAAACGAACGTAACCTGATTCAACATGTCGCGCCGAAACCGCTGTTGCTGGCCTACGTATAGCAATGCTGATAATTTAAGAGCAGTGTAGAGCGCAGAAACGCATCTAACAGCAAACTATAGCGCTGAAGTCGATCCGACCGTCTCCTAACTTAGCCAATCGCAACATAACCATTCGTAACATTCCTCAGGCTAACGTGCGGCGACCACTAATGCTAGCCTCCCAAGAGCCAAGCAGAACACATTAATCGAAACTAGAACGCAGAAATCCGTAGAATCGCAGTGTATATCGGAGAAGTCAAAGCTACCCAAACCTATCCCAAACCAACAGAACATAACGAAACATAGCCCAACTCAACCTGTCGTGTCGAGACGGCTATTGCTGCCCTCCAAAATGCCAAGCAAGGCATACAAGGGCGCAGTGGAGCTCAGAAATCGACCGATTACCGGTGCAGAGTGCAAAAGTTAATGGCACCCTGACAAACGTTAGCCTAACCCAAACTAACGAACCGCAACCTGACTCAGCATAACGTGCCGAGGCCGCTATTGCTGGCCTTCCCAGCTTAAGGCTGAGAATACAAGAGCAGAGTAGGGTGCAGGAATCCACCTACGAGTAGACCATGGAGGCAAAGTCAGAGCTATCCTCTCTTAACCTATCCAAACGTTACATAACCGAACGTAACCTAATTCAACCCAGTGTGCCGCGACCGCTATTGTTGGTCTGCAGTGAGCCACGCGGAACACACTGGTGGAGAGAAAAACGCAGAAATCCTTATAATTGCAGTATATATCGGAGAAGTCAAAACTTCTCAAACCAAAACCAAGCTAACACAATATAGCCAAACATAGCCTAACTCAACCTAAAGAGACGAGACCGATATTGCTGCCTTCCCCAGAGCCAAGCAGAACATACTAGAACACACTCGAAGCCAGACGTCCACCAAATAACAGTGTATAGCACGAAAGTCAAAGCTATCTTGGCCAAACTTAGCCCAACCTAACCTAACCGAACGTGACCTAACACAACCTAAGGTGCCGCGGCCGGTATTGCTCGCCTCACCAGATACGAGCAGTGTACAGTAGAGCAATGTAGAGCGCAGAAATCCACTGAATAGCAGTGTATAGCACAAAGACGAGGATACCCTAACCTAACCTGAGATAACCTAACCTAACCAAACATGGCTTAACCCAATACAACGTGCCGCGACCACTGACCCTGGCCACCATAGCCTAGCAGAATGTAGTAGAGCACTGTAAGCCTCAGAAATCCACAGAAAAACATTGTGTAAGAAGAAGGCCAAATCTATCATATCCAAACTTCACCTAACCAAACGTGACATAACTCAACGTAAACTTCCGCGACAGCCATTGCTCGCCTCCTCAGAGTCGGGCAGAGTACAGTAGAGCAATGTTGAGCGGACGAATCCACCGAATAGCAGCGTATTGCACAAAAGTCGAAGAAAACATAACCAATCCCTCCGAACCTAACCCAACGAAACGCAACCTAACTGAAACGAACGTGCCGGAAGTCCTGTTACTGCCCGCAACAGGGCCAAGCAGAACATACCAGGGCACAGTAGAGCGCAGAGGCCCACCGACTAGCAGCATACGGCACAAAATTCTAAGCTATTCTATCCTAACCTGACCAATGTTAACATAAGCAAACGTACCTAAACACAAACTAACGTGCCGAGGCCACTAGTGCTGGCATTCCCACAGCCATGCAGGATATACCGGAGTACAGTAGTGTGTAGGAATAGGCGGATAGCTGTGTATAGCGCAAAAGCCATAGCTATCCGAACCTGACACATGTTACTTAAACCTAGCCGAACGTAGCGTAACTCAACATTCCGTGCTGCGACCACTATTGCTGGCCTCCCCAGTGCCAAGTAGAATAGAATAGAGCACTGCCGACCGCATAGATCCAACGAACAACATTGTATAGCACGAGAGCCAAGACTATCGGTAACGAACTTTACCTAACCTGACACAACGAAGCGTAACCTAACTCAACCGAACGTGCCGAGACCAATATTGCTGGCATTCTCACGGTCAAACAGAATATAGGAGAGCAGATGAGGGCGCAGGAAACCTCCGAATAGAAATGTATAGCGCGAAAGTCAAAGATAACCCGGCAGATGTTAATCCAGCCTAACGTAATCAAACATAAAATAACTCAATCTAACGTGTCGAGACAACTATTGCTGGTCTCCAAAGAGCCAGGCAGAAAATATTAGAGCACACTAGAGTGCAGAAATCCACTGCATTCATGTGAAGAGCACAAAAGCCGTAGAGATCCAAGCATAAACAGTCCTAACCTAACCAAACAAAAAGTAGCACAGCACAACATTGCGTTGCAGCGACCACTGCTCCTGGCCTCCCCACAGCCAATCAGAATGTAGTAGACCACAGTAGATCACAGATATTCACCGAATAACAGTGTATAACAAGAAAGGCAGTGCTATCCTAACCATACATAACCTAACCTAGCATAACCTAACGCAACCAAACGTAACATAGCTCAACCTAACGTACCACGGCCGCTATTGCTCGCCTCGCCAGATCCGAGCAGAGTATAGTAGACCAGTGTAGAGCGCAGGAATCCACTGAATAGCTGTGTCTGTTACAAAGGTCGGGGGTAACCTAGACTAACCTGAACAAACCCAACCATACCGAACGTGGCATAACTGAGCATAAAGTCGCGACCACAGCTGCTGGCATCCCCAGAGCCACGCAGAATATAGTGGAGCAATGTAGAGCGCAGAGGTCCGCCGTACATCAGAGTATATCGTAAAAGACGTAGAAATCCTAACCAAGCCTTCCAAACCTACACGAAGGGAACGTAACGTAACTCAAGCTAACGTGCCGAGATCACCATTACAAGCCACCACAGAGGCATGGAGAACATATTAGAGCGCAGTACAGCGGTGAAATGTACCGAATAGCGTGAATGAAACAAAAGTATAAGCTATTTGATCCTAAAATAACCAAAACTGCCATATGCAATTGTAGCCTGACCAAACGTAACGCGCCGGAACCACTACTGCTGTCCTCCACAGAAACAAGCAGTATATGCTGTAGCACAGTTGTGCGCAGGAATGTACCGCATTGCAGTGTACTACACAAGAGTCGAAGATATCCTAGCATACCCTGGCATAACCTAACCTTACCAATGACAGCGTAACTGAACTCAAAGACGCGACCACTGCTCCTGGCATCCCCCGGGCCAACCAGAATATAGTAGAGCCCAGTAGGTCACAGGAATCCATCGAATAACGGTGTATAGCAGGAAAAAGCTATCCTAACCAAACATGTCCCTACCTAACCAAACCAAACAATTCCCAACTCAAAATAACGTGCCACGTCCACTATTGCTCACCTACCCACGGTCGGGCAGAATATAGTAGAGCAACATATAGCGCACAATTCCACCGAATTGCAGTATATAATACAATAGTAAAGAAATCCTAAAATAGCCTTCCAAACCGAACCTAACGAAACGTAACCTAAGTCAGCCTAACGTGCGGAGACCACTATCACTGGCCACCCCAGAGCCAAGCAGAGCACACTAAGGCACACTAGGGCGCAGAAATCAAACGAATGGCGGTGCTTAACGCAAAGGGGAGATTAGCCAATCATAACCTATCCAAGGGTATCATTGCAAAACGTAACTTAACTGAACCTAACGTGACGAGACCACTAATGCTGGTCTCCAGAAAGAAAAACAGAATGTACTTGAAAGCCACAAAAGTCGAAAATATCCTAACACAACCTGACCTAACCTAAGCAAACCAAACGTAACCTTGCACAACCTGACGTGCCGAGATCATAATCTGTGGGCTCACCAGAGCCAAGCAGAATATATTAGGACACAGCAGAACGCAGAATTACGCGAATAGCAGTGTATAGCACAAAAGACTAAAGCTTCGTATCCTAACCTCACCAAACATATCACACCCGAACGTAGCATAGCTGAACCTAAGGTGCCGAGACCACTATTGCTGGCCGCCCCAGAGCCATGCAGAAAATGCTAAAGCACAGCAGAGCACAGAAATCCATCGCATTGAAATGTACAGCACAATGGTCAAACATATCCCGACCTAACTTGGCCTAGCCTGACCTATCCAAACGTAGTGTACCTGAACATAACGTGACGAGACCAGCATTGTTGTCCTCCCGGAGCCAAGCAGAGCATATTAGAGTACATTAGAGCGCAGAAATCCAACGAACAGCAATGGATACCACAAAAGTCGCAGTTGCATGTCCGAACATAGCCAAACGTAACATAACTGAGTCTTACGTGACGAAGCCACTGGTGCAGGCATCTACAGTGGAAAGCAGAATGTACTGGACCACAGTAGAGCGCACAAATCCACCGCATTGAAGTGAACAGCACAAGAGCCGTAGATACCAGCGCATTACCTGACCTAACCTAACATAACCAAACGAAGTTTAGCTCAACAGACCGCGCAGCGACCACTGCTCCTGGCCTCCCCATAACCAAGCAGAATGTAGTGGAGCACAGCTTATAACAGAAATACACGTAATGAGTTTGTATAGTACGAAAGCCGGAGCTATCCTAACAATACTTAGCCTAACCTAACAAATCCAAATGTACCCTAACACAAACTACCGTGCCGCGACCGCTATTGCTGGCCACTACAGAGCCAGGAAGAGCATATTATAGCACATTCGACCGCGGAAAACCACCGAATAGCGGTGTATGGCTCGAAAGTCAAAGATAACCAAACCGAACTTCACATTCCCTAACCTAACGAAACGTAACGTTGCACAGCATGTCGTGCCGAGACTATTGTTGCTGGCCTCGCCAGAGATAATCAGAAAATATTGGAACACAGCATAGCGCAGGTAAAAGCGGATTTCAGTGTATAGCACGAAAGTCTCAACTAACCTATCCTAACCTCACCAAACGTAGCATAACCAAACGTAGCCTAACTACAGCTAACCAGCCGAGAGCACTATTGCTGGCCTCATCAGCGCCAAGCAGTAGATACTGTTGCTGAGCAGAGCTCAGAAGTCCAGAGTATTGCAACGTATCGCTCAAAATGCCGTAGACATCCTAACATACCCAACCCAACCTAACCAAACGTAACGTAACTCAGCCTGACGTGCCTGGACTACAATTTCTCGCCTTCGCAGGGTCGAGCATGGCATAGTAGAGCAATGTAGAGCGCAGAAGTCCACCGAATAGACGTTTACAGCTTAAAAGTGGAAGAAATCATAACCGAGCCTAACCTAATCTAACGAGATATGAAATTACCCAAACTTACGTGCCGAGACCACAACAACTGGCCACTCCAGAGCCAAGAAGAGCATGTTATAGGACACTAATGCGCCGAAAACCACAGAAAATCGGTGTATAGCACAAAGTCAAAGACAACCAGATCGAGCATGACACACCCTAACCAAACCAAATGTAACATAACACAACCTGACGTGCCGAGGCCACCATTGCTGGCTTCGTTATAGCCAAGCAGAAATTGTTGGAACACAGTAGAGCGCAGGTATGCGCAGAAAGCTGTGTATAGCAAAAAGGTCTAAACTATCCTATCCTAACCTCACCAAACGTAACATAGACAAACGTAGCCTAACTCAAGGTAACCAGCCGCGACAACTATTGCTGGCCTCCCCACAGTCAAGCGGAACACGTTAGCCGAGAGTAGTTCTCAGAAATCCATATAGTTGCAGTGTTTATCAGAAAAGTCGAAGCTACCCAAGCCAAACCTAAACAAACGGAACATAACCACACATAGCCTAACTCAACCTAACGTACCGAGAGCGCTGTTGCAGCCCTCCCCGGAGGTAATCAAGACATACTAGAGCTCAGTAGATCGCATAGATCCACAGAATAGCAGCGTACAGCAAAAAAGTTAAAGCTATCCTGACCAAACATTGCCTAACCCAAACTAACCGAACGTAACATGACAAAACATAACGTGCCGAAACCACTATTGCTAGCCTTCACAGAACCAGGCTCAAAATATTAAAGCACTGTAGGGAGCAGATGTCCACCTAACAGTAGACTATAGATCCAAAGTCAAAGCTATACTCTCCTAACCTATCCAAACGTTACATAAGAGAAAGTAACATAACTGAACCCAACGTTCTGCGAAAACTATTGCTGGCGTCCACTGAGCCAAGCAGAACGCATTACCGGAGAGTAGAACGCAGAAATTCATATAATTGCTGCGTATATCGGAGAAGTCATAGCTACACAAGCCTAACCCAAACCAGGACATCGTAGACAAACGAAACCTAGCTGAAGTTAACGTGCCGAGACAGCTATTGCCGCCCTCGCCATAGCTGAGCAGGAGATACTAGAGCACAGTGGACAGCAGAAATCCACCGAGCAACAGTGTACAGCACGAAAGTAAAAGCTAATCTAACCAAACTTAGCCTAACCCAAACTAACTGAACGTAGCGTGACTCAACATAACGTGCCGAGAGCACTACTGCTGGCCTTGATAAAGGCAATCTGCCCAAGATAGGGCAGTGTAGGGCGCAGAGATCCGCCTCATAGCAGACATTACCGCTAAAGTCAAAGCTACCATCTCGTAACTTAACAAACCGTAACATGACAAAACCAAACATAACTCAACCTATCGTGCCGCGAGCACTATCGCTGGCCCCCACAGAGCAGAGCAGGAAGCATCAGAGAGGAGAAGAACGCAGAAATCCGTATAATCGGAGTGTACATCAGGAAATTCAAAGTTACCATAGTCCAACCAAAGCAAACGGAACACAAACGAATATTGCCTAACTCAGCCTAGCTTGCGAAGACCGCTATTGCTGCCCACTCTAGAGCCCAGCGGGACATGCTAGAACACAGTAGATCGCAGGAATCGACTCAACGGCGGTGTACAGCACAAAAGTCAAAACTGTCGTATCCAAACTTAGACCAGCGCAACATAGCTGAACGTAACGCGACAAAACATATAGTGCCCACACCACCATCGTTAGCCTTCCCAGAGACAGGCACAAAATATCAGGCAACTGTAGGGCGCAGATACCTACCTAATAGCAGACTGTGGCACTAAAGTCAAAGCTATTCTGTCCTAACGTATCTATACGTTACATAACCTAACGCAACCTACCTCAGCCCAACGTACCGCGACAACTATTGCTGGCCTCCACTGAGACAAGCAGAACGTGTTACTGGAGAGTAGAACGCAGAAATCCATAAAATTGGAGTGTGTATCAGAAAAGCCAATGTCACCCAAACCTAATCCAAGCCAACAGGACATAGCCAAACATAGCCTAACTCAACCTAGCGTGCAGAGACGGCCATTGATGCCCCGCCAGTGCCAAGTAGGACATACTAGAGCACATTAGAGCGCAGGAACCCACCGAAGAGCATCGTACAGCGCGAGAGTTAGTGCAATCCTTACCAAACATAGCCAATCCCAAAGTAAACGACCGTAACGCGCAGAGACCACTATTCCAGGCTTTCCCAGAGTCAAGCAGGAAATATTAAAGCAGTGTAGGGAGCAGAAATCCACCTAATAGCAGGCCATAGCACTAAAGTCAAATCCATCCTCTCCTAACCTAATCGACCGTAACATAACCAAACGTAACATAACTCAATCTAGCGTACCTATAACGCTATTGCAGTAATCCCCGCTGCCTAGTTGGACGTACTAGAGCACAGTAGAGTGCAGAAATCGACCGAATAGCGGTGTACAGCACAAAAGTTGAAGATATCATCACCAAACATGGCCTATCCCAACCTAACCGAACGCAGCCTGGGTCATAATAACGTGCTGAGGCCTCCCCTCCTGGCCTTGCAAGAGCCAAGCTGAAAATATTTATGCACTGTAGAGCGCAGAAATCCACATAATAGTAGATTACAGCACTGAAGACAAAGCTATTCCTTCCTATCATAACCAACCTGAACATGACCGAACCAATCCTAAACCAAACTGAGCCGCGACAGCCATAGCTGCCCCCCCCCCCAAAGTGAAGCAGAATATGTTAGTGGAGAGTGGAACGCAGGTATCCGCTGCATTGCACTGCATATCTTAAAAGTCAAAGCTGCCCGATTCTAACCCAAACGAACTGAGCACAACCGACCGTAGCCTGACTCAATCTAACGTGCCGACACCGCTATCGTTGTCCTCCGCAGAGCCAAGCAGGGAGTACTAGGGCACAGCGAAGCGCATAAATCCAGCGAATAGCAGTGCACGGCAGAAAGGTTGAAGCTGTCCTGACCAAACATGTCATGACGCAACCTGACCGAACGTAGCCTGACCCGTCATAACGTCCCGAGATCACTTATGCTGGCAATGCCAGAGCCAAGCTGAAAATATTATGGCACTGCAGGGAGCAGAGATCCACCTAATAGCAGATTATAGCGCTAAAGTCGTAGCTACTCTCTCGTAATTTAGCAAACCGTAACATAACAAAACCTAACATAGCTCAACCTGTCGTGTCGCGAGCACTATTGCTGGCCTCCACAGAGCTCAGCAGAGCACACTAGTGGAGAGTAGAGAGCAGAAATCCGTAGAATCGCCGTATACATCAGGATAGTCATGGCTACCCAATCCTATCCCAAACAAACGTAACATAACCTAACATAGCGTAACTCAACCTAATGTGCCGAGACTGCTATTGCTGCCCCCCACCCCGCCAGAGGGAGGCAGGACACACTAGGGCGCAGTAGAGCACACACCTCCACTGAATATCTGTGTACAGCAGATAAGTTGAAGCTACCGCAACCAAAGTTAGCCTAATCCATCCTAACCGCACGTAACAAGATCCAGCACAACTTGCCGAGATCACTGTTGCTGTCCTTACCAAAGCCAAGTTGAAAATATTAGAGCACTGTAGGAGAAGGTATCCACCTAATAGCAGACTATAGGACTAAAGTCAAAGCTGTCCTCCCCTAACCTATCCTATCGTATCATAGCCAATCGTATCCTAACACAAACTAACGCGTCTCGGCCACAATTGCTGGCCTCACCTGAGCCAAGCAGGACACAATAATGGAGAGTACAACGCAGAAATCTATAGAATAGCAGTGTACATCGGAAAAGTCACAGCTACCCGAACCTAACCAAAACCAACCAATAATAACCAAAGGTAGATTAACTCAACCTAACGTGCCGAAGCCGATCATGGTGCCCCCCAGCGAGCCAAGCACGCCAAACTAGAGCACAGTAGAGCGCCGAAGGCCACCAAATATCGGTGTGCAGCAGAAAGGTTAAAGCTATCCTAACCAAACATAGCCAAGACCAACTTAATCGAACGTAACCTTACCAAATATACCGCGCCGAGGCCACAATTGTTGGCATTCCAAGGCCCAAGCTGAAAACACTAGAGCACCGTAGGGCGCAGAAGTCCACATAATAGCAGACTATTGCTCCAAGGTCTGAGCTAAACCCTCCTAACGTAAGCTATCGTAACATAACCAAGCGTAATATGACACAACCTAACCTGCCGACACCACTACTGCTTGCCTTCCCATAACCAAGCTGGAAATAATACAGCACTGTATGCCGCAGAAATCAATCTAGTAGCAGATTATACAATAAAGTGAAAGATATCCTCTCCCGACCTAACCAAACTTAACGTAACCATGCGTAACCAAACCCAACGTAAGGTGTCGCGACCACTATTGCTGGCCTCCCTAGAGCGAAGCAGAACGCATTAGTGGAGAGTAGAGTGTTGAAATCCATAGTATCGCAGTGTATATCAGAAAAGACAAAGGTACCCAAACCTAACCCAAGCCATCAGAACATAACCAAACATAACCGAACCCAACCTAACGTGCCGAGAACACTTTTGCTGCCATCCCCAGAGCCAAGCAGGACGTACTGGAGCACAGTATAACTCAGAAGTCTCCGAATAGCAGTGTGCCGCACAAAAGTTAAAGCTACTCTATCCAAACTTAGTCTAACCCAAACTAACGGAACGTAACCTGACTCTACATGAGGTGCCAAGACCACTATTGCTGGTCTTCCCAAAGCCAAGCAGATAATACTAGAGCACTGTAGGTCGCAGAAATCCACGTAATAGCAGACTATAGCGGTAAAGTCAAATCTATCCTCTCCTAGCCTAAACACACGCAACATGACCAACGTAACCTAACTCAGCCAGAAGGGCCGCGATCACAAGTTCGGGCGTCCCCAGAGAAAAGCAGAGCATATTAGCGGAGAGCAGAACGTAGATATCCATGTAATCGACGTGTACATCTGGAAAGTCAAAACTACCCATACCTAACCCAAACAAACGGAACATAGCCAAACATACCTTAACTCAAACTTAATTGCCGAGAACGCTATTGCAGCCTTCCCAAGAGACAAGCAGGGCGTACTGGAGCATAGCAGAACGCAAAAGTCTATCGCGTAGCTGTGTACAGCGGAAAAGTTGAAGCTATCCTAACCAAAGTTAGCCTTACCCAACCTACGCGCACGTAACAGGATTCATCACAACGGGACGAGACCACTGTTGCTGTCCTTACCAGAGCCAAGCTGAAAATATTAGAGCGGCGTAGGGAGCAGGTATCCACCTCATAGGGGGCTATAGCACAATAGTCAAGGTTATCCTCTCCGAATAAACGCAATCGTAACATAGCCAAACGTAAGCTAACTCAGCCTAACGCGCGGCGACCACTATTGCCGGCCTCAACAGAGCCATGCAGAACACAATAGTGGAGAGTAGAACTTAGAAATTCATGAAGTCGCAGTGTATATCAGGAAAGACAAAGTCACCCGTACGTAACACGAACAAACAGAACATAACCAAACACAACCTAACTCATCCTAAATTGCCGAGAACGTTATTGCTGCCCTCCCCTGAGACAAGCTGGAAGTACTGGAGCATAGCAGAGCGCAGAAGTCCACCAAATATCTGTGTACAGCAGATAAGTTAAAGCTACCCTAACCAAACTTAGTGTAACCCAACCTGGCCGGACGTAACACGATACTTCACAACGTGCCGAGACCACAATTGCTGTCCTCATCAGATGTAAGTTGAAAATATTAGAGCAATGTAGAGCGCAGGAATCCTCCGAACAGCTGTTTCTGTTACAAAGGTCGTGGGTAACCTAATATAACCTAACCAAGCTTTACCTAACCAAACGTGGCATAACTGATCAGAAAGAGGCGACCACTGTAGCTGGCATCCCCAGAGTCACGTAGAACTTTGTAGAGCAATTTAGAGCGGTGAGATCCGCCGAAAAGCAGTGTATAGCGTAAAAGACATAGAAATCGTAACCAAGCCTTCCAAACCTACCTGAAGGGAACGTAACGTAACACGAACTAACGTGACACGATGACAAATGCTGGCCGCCCAGAGCCAAGCAGGACATATTAGTGGAGAGCAGAACGCAGAAATCCATAAGATCGCAGTGTATATCAGAAAAGTCGAAGAAACACAAGAATAACCCAAACCAATGGAACATAACCTAACGTAGACAAACTCAACCACACGTGCCGAAACCGACATTGCTGCCCCCTCGCCTGATATAAGCAGAACATACTAGACCACAGTAGTTCGCAGAAGTCCACCGAACAGGTGTGTACACCAGAAAAGTTTAGGCAACCCTAACCAAACTTAGCCTAACTCAACTTAATCGAACGTTACCAGAATAAGCATAACGTACCGAGACCACTGTTGCTGTCCATACCAGAGCCAAGCTGAAAATATTAGAGCACTGTAAGGACGAGGAATCAACATAATAGCTGACTACAGCATTAAAGTAAAAGTCATCCTCTCCTAACTTAGCCAACCGTAACATGACCAAACGTAACGTAACTCAACCTACCGTGCCGATACCATTATTGCTGGCCACCCCAGGGCCAAGCTGAAAATAATAGGGCACCGTAGTGCGCAGAAATCCACCTAATAGCAGGCTATGGCACTAAAGTCAATCCTATCCTCCCCTATCCCAACCAATCGTAATATGCCAAGCGTAACCTAACTCAACCTAACTTGCCGCCACCACTATTTCTGGCCTCCGCAGAGGCAAGCAGAACACATTTGACGAGTGTAGAACGCAGAAATCCATAGAATAGCATTGTATATTTGAAAACTCAGAGCTAACAAAACCTAACCAAAACCAACACAACATCGAAATGCGTAGCATACATCAACCTATCGTGCAGAGACCGTTATTGAAGCCCTCCCAGGAGGCAAGCAGGACATTCTGAGCACAGTGGAGGGCAGAAATCCACAAATAGCGGTGTGCAGCAGAAACGTCGAACCTATCTAAACCAAACTTAGCCTAACCCTACAAAACCGGACGTAACATGGCTGAACATCACGAGCCGAGCCCACTATTGCTGGCACTCGCAGAGACAAGCTGAAAATATTAGAGCGTTGCATGACGCAGGTATCCATGTAACAACAGAATGCAGCACTAAAGACGAAGCTGTACCCTCCACACCTATCCAACCGTAACATAACCAAACGTAACCTATCTACACCTAAGTGCCGCGATCACTATTTCGGGCCACCCCAGCGCCGAGCTGGACATACTAGAGCGCAATAGAGCGCAGAAATCCTCCGTACAGCAGTTTACAGAGCAAAAGTTAAATCTAACCTCACCTTACGCAGCCTAAACCTAACCGAACGTAACCTGACTCAACATAGCTTGCCGAGACAACCATAGCAGACAATCCCAGAGCCAAGCAGAAAATATTAATGCACTGTCGGGAGTAGAAATCGAACTAATAGCAGACCATAGCACTAAAGTCAAAGCCGTCCCCTCCTAACAAAACCAACAGTAACGTAAACAATCGTAAGCCAACTCAACCTAACCTCCCGCGACCACTATTGCTGGCATACTCAGGGTCAAGCGGAGCACATTAGTAGAGGGTAGATCGCTGAAATCCCTGTAAACGCATTGTGTATCAGAAGCGTTAATGCTACCCAACCCTAACCCAAACCAACGGAACATAGCCAGGCATAGCCTGACACAACCTAGCGTACCGTGACCGCTATTATTGACCACCCCAGAGCGAAGCAAGACATACTAAAAAATAGTAGAGCGCAGTAATACACCGAATAGCAGTGCACAGCACAAAGGTTATAGCTGTCCTATCCAAACATGACCCAACCCAAATTAGGCGAACGTAACCTGACCCAACATAACGAGCCGTGTCCACCATTCCTGGCCTTCCCAGCGCCAAGCTGAAAATGTTAAAGCACTGTCGTTGACCGGGATCCACCTAGTAGCAGAATGTGGCACTAAAGTCAAAGCCATCCTCTCCTAACATGACCAATCGTAACATAAACAAACGTAACCCAACTCAACCTAACGTGCAGCGACTACTAGTGCTGACCTCCGCAAAGTCAAGGGGAACACGTCATTGGAGAGTAGAATTCAGAAATCCATAGAACCGCTGTGCATTTCGAAAAGTCGCAGTTAACCAAATCTAACCCAAACCAACACAATATAACCAAACATAGCCTAACTCAACCTTACGTGCCGACACCGACATTACTGCCCTTCTCAGAGTCAGGCAGAATATACCGGAGCAGAGTAGAGCGCAGTAATCCACCGAAAAGCTGTGTACGGCACAAAAGTTAAAGCTATCCAGCCCAAACTTAGGCCGACCAAGCCTAACCGAAGCTTACGTAACACATCATAACGTGCCGAGAACACAATCGCTGGCCTTGCCAGAGCGTAGCTGAAAACATTGGAGCATTGTAGAGTGCAGGAGTACACCTAACATGACACTATTGCACTAAAGGCATGGATATCCTCTCGTAATTTGACCAACCGCAACGTAACCAAACGTAACCTAGCTCAACCTAACTCGCCGTTACCACTATTGCTGCCCTCCCCCGCGTCAAGCGGAACACGTTAGCGGAGAGTAAAACGCAGAGGACCATACAATCGCTGTGTATGTCTGAAAATTCAAAGCAACCCATGCCTGACCCAAACAAACAGGACATAACGAAACATAGTCCGACTCAACCTAACGGACCAACACGGTTATTGCTGCTCTCCCCAGAGCCAAACAATACATACTAGAGCACAGTAGAGCGCAGAAATCCAACGAATAGCGGCGTACGGCACAAAAGTTAAAGCTACTCTGAACAAACTTAGCCTGACCCAAGCTTACAGTACGTAGTCTGACACACCGTAACGCGCCGATACCACCATTTCTGGCATTGCCAGAGTAAAGCTGAAAATATTAGAGCTCTGCATTGTGCAGAAATCTAACCTAATAGCAGGATACGGCACTAAAGGCAAAGCAATACCCTACTAACCTAACGAATCGTAACATAACCTGAATTAACCAAACGTAACTCAGCAAAACCTAACGTGCCTGTGACACAATTGCTGACCTGCTCAGAGCAATGCAGAACATACTAGAGCACAGTAGCTCGCAGAAATCCACCGGGTAGCAGTGAAGAGCGCACGGGTCAAACGTATGCTATTCAAACCAAACAAAACATAACATTACCAATCGTAACAAAACCATACATGACGTGCCGAGACCACTATTTCTGGGCTTCCCAGTGCCAAGCAGGACATATTGGAGCACAGTAGAGTGCAGGATTTCACTGAATAGTAGAGTAAAGCACAAAAGTCGAAGCCATCCTGACCAAACCTAAACAAACCTAACATATAAGACAGTAACAAGGATTAACCAATCGTGCCACGGCCGCCGTTGCTGGCCTCCCCAGAGTCGAGTAGGGTACGGGAGAGCAACGGACAGCAGTGAAATCCGCCGAATAGAAGTGTATAGCGCAAACGTCATTGATATCCTATCCTATCGTAAACAAACGTAACGTAACCAAACGTAACCTAACAGGACATATCTCGCCGCGGACACCATTTATGGCCTCCAAAGAGTAAAGTAGAGAACGTTAGATAACAAAACGGCGAAGAAATCCACCGGATAACAGTGTAAAGCACAAAAGTCAAAGCTAACCTAGCCTAAGCTAACCAAACGTAACATAACCGACCGTAACCTAACCCAACGTAACGTGCCTAGACCACTGCTACTGAGCTCCCCAGAGCCAGGCAGAGCATACTAGAGCACAGTAGATCTCAATAATCCACCGAAGAACAGTGTATACTATGTAAGCCAAAGCAATCCAAACCTAGCCCAGACTAACATAACCCAACCAAACGATGCCCAACCAAACCGTCCGTGCCGAGACCACTATTGCTGCCCCCGCCAGAGCCAAGTAGAACATATTAGAGCGGAGTAGGA
Organism: Eufriesea mexicana; assembly: GCF_001483705.2. Taxonomy (NCBI): domain Eukaryota; kingdom Metazoa; phylum Arthropoda; class Insecta; order Hymenoptera; family Apidae; genus Eufriesea; species Eufriesea mexicana. Next base: position 113,167 of record NW_016914938.1, read on the forward strand.
CGCAGATATCTATCCAATTACATATTGATGACACATATTGACGTCCCGTGACAACGATTGCTCTCCTCCCTAGAGCCAAGCAAAATATATTAGTGGAAAGTAGAGCTCAGGAATCCATCGAATCGTGGTGTATGTCAGAAAAACCTGGCTACCTAAGCCTACCCCAAGCTAACAGAGCCTGACCAAACGTAGCGTAGCTGAACATGACGTGCCGCGGCCACTATTCCTGGACTCCCAATGGCCAAGCAGGATATAGTAGAAGATAGTAGAGCGCTGAAATGCGCCGAATAGCAGTGTACAGTACAAGAGTCATAGTTATCCTAGCCTAACATAACCGAAGAACATGAATCCAAACCTAACCTAACACAGCTTAATGTGCCATGACCACTGTCGCTGACCTCTCCATACCGAAGCAGAATATACTAGAGCACATGAGAGAGCGGAACTCCGCCGCACTGAAGTGCAAAGCACAAAAGCCAAAGATAACCTTACCTAACCTGACATAGCCTAACATAGCCGAACGAAGTCTAACGCAAACTAACGTGCCGAGTCCACCACTGCTGGCATCCACAGAACCATGCAGAGCATATTAGAGTGCGGTACAGCGCAGGAATACACCGAGAAGCAGCATATAGCACAGAAGTCAAAGCTATCCTAACCATGCCTCTCCAAACCTAGCCCAACCGAACGTAGCCTAACTAAACGTAACGTGCCGAGAACGCTATTGCTGGCCTCCCCAGAGACAAGCAGAGCATATTTTAGCAATGTAGATGCAAGAAATCCATCGAGCAGCGGTGTATAGCATAGAAGTCACAGCGTTCCTGTCCTAACATAACCAAGCGTAGCATAACCATACGTTATCTATCTCAATCTAACGTACCGAGACATTGTTACTGTCCTCCCCCGAGATGAGCAGAGTATAGTAGAGCAATGTAGAGAGAAGAAATCCACCGAAGAGCGGAATATGGCAGACGTACCATAGCACTACCTAACGTGCGTAGACCGCTATTGCTGACCTCCCCAGAGACAAGCAGTACCTATCAGAGCACACCAGTGTGCAGGAATCCACCGAATGTCAGTGTACACCACGAAAGCCAACGCAATCCAGACATAACCAAATCTATCATAACCTAACCGGACGAAGCATAACTCATACAAATGTGCCGAGAGCACTATTGCTGGCCTCCCAATAGTCGAGCAGAGAGCAGTGGAACAATGTAGAGCGTAGAAATCCACCGAGCAGCGGTGAATAGCACAGAAGTTAATGCCACCCTATGCTAACCTATCCAATCATAACATAAGCAGACGTACGGTAACCCTACCTGACGTTCCACAAAAGCCATTGCGTGCCTCACGAGAGCTAATCTAGGTATAGTAGAGCAATGTGGAACGCAGGAATCGTCCGAATAGCAGCGTATAGCAAAAAGTGGGAGACATCCTAAACAAACCTGAGAAAACCTAACACAATCAAACGTAGCATAAATGATCCCAACGTACCGCGGCCGGCATTGCTGGCCTCCGCAGAGCCGAGCAGAGCATATTAGATGGGAGTAGAGCGCAGAAATCCGTAGCATAGCAGTATATAGCAGAAAAGTCGAAGAAATCCAAACCTAACCAAAGCTAGCATAACTTAATCAAACGCATCCTATCTCAACCTATCGTACCGAGACCACTATTATTGGCTTCGCCAGAGCCAAGCAAAGCATGCTGGAGCACAGCAGATCGCAGACATCCACCGAAGAGCAGTGTATAGCACAAAAGTCGAAGCCATTCTACCCAACCTAACCTAACGTAACCTAACCTGACTAAAAGTAGGGGAGCGCCACCAAACGCGCCACAGCCACTACTGCTGGCCTACCCAGAGACAAGCAGATGCTAGTACAGCAATGCAGAAGGCAGATAACGACCGCACAGCGGTGTACAGCACAAAAGTCAAAGATATCCTCTCCTAACATAGCCAAACATAACACAAAGAAACCTAACTTACATAAACCTAACGTGCCGGGACCACAATTGATGACCTCCCCAGAGCCAAGCAGGGTATTTTAGGGCACAGTAGACCGCAGAAATCCTCCGCATTGAAGTGTGAAGCTGAAAAGTACAGAATATCCTAACAAAACCTAACCTATCCTAACCAAACCGATCGCAACGATACTCAACCTAACGTGCGGAGCCCACTATTGCTGGCCTCCCATCGCAAAGCATGGCATACTTGAGGATACTATAACGCAGAGGTCAATAGGACGGCGGTGTATGGTACGAAAGTCAATGATATCCGAACCTAACCGAAACAAACCTAATCTAACCGAAACAAACCTAATCTAACCAAACGTAAAATAACACAGCCTAACTTGCCGACAGCGATATTCCTGGCGTCCACAGATACAAGCAATGTGCGATCGCGCAATGAAAATGGCAGAAGCCCATAGAATAGCATTGTGCAGCACAAAATTCGAAGCTGTCACAGCCTAACACATCGTAACCTAACATGACCATACATAATTTAAGCCAACCTAACGTGCATCGACCACTACTGCTGTCCTCCCGAGAGTTGAGCGGGGTATAGTATAGCTATGTAGAGCGCAGAAATCCACCGTACAGCAGTGTATGGCACGGAAAACGAATCTATCCAGATGTTACCCAAGCAAACGTAACCTAATCAATCGTACCCCAACTCAACCTAACGCGCCGAGTCCAAAATTCCTGGCCTCCCCATTGCCAAGCAGGGCATATTAGGGTAGATTAGAGCCCAGAAATCCATAGAATCGCAGTGCGTAACATTATGGTCGAAGCTACTCTGTCCAGGCATAACCGTACGTAACATAACCGAACGTAGCCCATCTCTACCTGACGCGCCGAGACTACTATTCCTGGCATCCACAGAGTCGAACGGAGTGTAGCAGAGCACAGTAGAGCGTAGAAACACACCAAAGAGCAATGCATACCGCAAAAGTCAATGATACCCTAAACCAACCAAGCATAGACAAGCTAAACTTTACGTGCCGAGAACTGTACTGCTAGCCTCTTCAGAGCCAAACAGATCATATTAGAGCATAGTAAATCGGAGGAATCCGCCACAAAGCAGTATGCAACACAAGAGTCATGGGTACCCTATTCTATCCTAGCAATCGTAACAACACCGAACGTAGCTAAGTACTTCCAAACGTGCCGCCACGGCAATTGCTGCCCCCCCCCCCCACTGACCCAGACAGAACTTGTTAGAGGAGAGTAAACCGCAGAGATTCATAGAATCGCAGCGCATAGCACAGCAGTCGAAACTACCCTAACCTAACATAACCGAACGAAGCTGAGCCCAACCTAATGTGCCGAGACCAATATTGCTTGCCTCGCCAAGGCAAAGCAGAATATACTAGAGCACGGTGGAACGCAGATATCCACTGAACAACGGTGTATACCACATATGCCAGAGCACCCCAACCCTAACCCAGACTAACATAACCGAACCGAGCATAAGATAACGCAACCTGACGTGCCGAGTCCACCATTACCGGCCTTACGAGAGCCAAGCAGAGTATAGCAGAGTAACATAGGATGCTGAAATGGACCGAATAGCAGTGCATAGCACTAAAGCCAAAGCTTTCCCAACTATACATTTTCAAACCCAGCCTGACCGAACGCAACATAACTCAACCCAACTTGCAGCGACAAGCATTCCTGGTGTCCATAGACACAAGCAGAGAGTTGCAGCGCACAGTGCAGAGCAGGAGCCCATATAATCTCACTGTATAGCAGAAAAATCAAAGCTACAGGACCCTTACCCATGCCAACGTAAACTATCCAAACGTAACTTAACTCAGTACAGCATTCCGCGTACAGAATTTCCGGTACGCACAGAGCAAAACAAAGCATATTACAGCACAGTAGAGTGGAGAAACCCACCGAAAAGCAGTATGTAACACAAAAGTGAAAGACAACATATACTGACCTAACCAATCGTTACAGTACTAAACGTACAGAACACAAACTAACGCGCCGCCACCACTATTGCTGGCCTCGGCGGAGCCAAGCAGAGTATATCAGAGAAGAGTAGGGCGCAGTGATCCATTGAATTGCAGCGTACTGAAGAAAAGTAAGAGATATCCAAACCTACCCCAAACTAACATAGTCTAACCTAACGTAGACGAAATCAACGTAGCGCGCCGCGGCCACTATTTCTGGCTTCCCAGGGTCCATCAGATTATAGTAGAGCGAAGTGGAGGGCAAGAATACACCGAATAACTGCGTATAGCGCAAGGGTCAATGACATCCTAACCTAACCAGACCGAAGCTGGCCTAACAAAACGTAGAGCAACTAATCATAACGTGACACGGCCACTATTTCTAGCCTACCCAGAGCCAAGCAGAATATGCTAGAGCACAGTAGTGCACAGAGGGCCACCAAGTAGCTGTGTGCAGCACAAAAGCCAAAGATATCCTAACCTTACCTGACCTATCCTAACATAACCGAACGTAGAATAACTTAACGTGGCGAGCCGGTACCTCCATTGCTGGCCACCACAGACCCCAGCAGACCATATTAGAGCAGAGTAGAGCGTACAAATCCACCGCATAGCAGTGTATAACACAAAAGTCAAAGCCATCCTAAAGAAACATAGCCTAACCTAACGAAAGCAAACGTAACCTAATACAACACATCGTGCCACGATCGCTATTGCTGGCCTACCCAGAGCCAGGCCGTGTATAGTAGAGCAATGAAGAGGGCAGGAATCCACCGTATATCACTGTAGAGCACAAAAGTCAATGTTATCTTACACTAACAAAACGTAACATAAGCAGACGTAACGTAACAGAGCCTGACATGCCACGGCCGCTTCTGCTGGTTTCCGCAGAGCGAAGCAGAACATAGCAGAACGCATTAGAGGGCAGAGATCCACCGAATAGCAGTGAATAGCACAAAAGTCAAAGCTCCCCCTCCTAATACAACCAATCTTAACATAACCAAGCCTATCCTACATCAAAGTAATGGGCCGCGACCGCTGCTCCTGGCCTCCCCAGGGTGAGGCAGATAGTAGTGGAGCACTGTAGATAACAAAGATCCGCCAAAAAACAGTATATAACACGAAAGTCACAGGTAACCTGACTGAGCTTGACACAAGCCATCCGAACCAAACGAAACATATTTCAAACTAACGAGCCGAGACCACGATTGCTGGCCTCGCCGGACCCAAGTAGAATGTACTACAGCACAGTACAGCGCAGAAATCCGCCGCACTTCAGTGAATAGCACGAGAGTCGTAGATAACCTGACCGAGCTTGGTATAACCTAACCTAACCAAAGGAAACATAACTCAACCTAACTTGCCGAGATCACTAACGCGGGCCTCCCCAGAGCCAAGCAGAGGATATTAGAAAACAGTAGAGCGCAGAGGTCCGCCGAATAGCAGTGCATAGCACAAAAGTCAAAGCTACACTACCCTAATATATCCAACCTTAACAAGATAGAACATAGCCTACCTCAACATAACGTGCAGCGGCCGCTTTTACTGATCTTTCAAGGGCAAAGCGGATTGTAGCAGAGCGCAGTCGAGTGCAGAAATCCTCGAAACAAAAGTGCATAACGCGAAAGTCAAAGCCACCCTTACCGAAAGTAGCCAACATAAACATGCCAAACTTGACATAACTCAACCTACCGTGCCGAGACTACTATTGCTGGCCTTCACAGGACCAAGGAGAGAATATTAGAACAAGGTAGAGCGCAGAAATCCGCGGATAGGTGCGTATAGCACAAAGTCTAGACCGTCCTATCCTAATCTTCCAAGCGTAACGCAACCGAACGTAGCATAGCTCAACCTAACGTGCCAAGAGCACAAATGATGGCCTACACAGAGCCAAGAAGAATGTACTAGAGCGCGGTAAAGCGCAGAAGTCCACCGCACTGTGGTGAGCAGCACGAAAGCCGAAGATATCCTAACCGAAGCTGAAGTAAACTAACGTAACCAAACGTAGCATAGCCCAATGCAACGTGGCGCGACCACTGCTCCTGGACCCACAGAGCTGAGCAGAGTGTGGTAGCGCAATGTAGAGCGCAGAAACCCACCGAAAGTAGTGTATGCTGCAAAACTCGTGTATACCGCAACCTAACACAGCCTAACGTAACTTTACCAAACGTACCATAACTCAATATAACGTGACGCGACCACAGCTCTTGTCCTCCCCATAGCGTAGCAGAATGTAGTAGAGCACAGTAAATCACACAATTCCACCGGAAAACGGGTTATGGCGCGATAGTCAAAGATACCCTGACCAAACATAACCAAACCTAACTTAACGAAATGTAACATAACTCAACGTAACGTGCCACAGCCACTATTGCTCGCCTCCCTTGAGTCAAACGGAGTATAGTGGAGCAATGTTAAGCGCAGAAATATGCCGAAGAGCAACATATAGCGCAAAAGCCGCGTGTACCCTGGCCAAACATGGTATAACCTAACCTAGCCGAACGTAGCATAGCCCAACGTAACGTGCGGCTACCGCCATTGTTGGCCCTCGTATAGCCAAGCAGAGCATATTAGTGCACATTAGAGTGCAGCCACACATCGAACTGCAGTTCATAGCGCAAAAGTCAAAGTTGCATGTCCTAACCTAGCCAAACGTAGCTCATCCAAACGGAACATGAACCAATCTAACACGACGAGACCGGTTTTGCTGGCATCCACAGAGACAAACAGGATGCAGTAGAGCACAGAGGAGCGCAAGAATCCAGCGCATTGCAGTGGGTAGCAAAAAAGGCGCAGACAACCTAACATAACATTACCGAACCTAACTTAACCAAACGTAGCATAACCCAACATAACGTGCCGCGACCACTGCTCCGGGCCTCCCCACAGCCGAAGAGAACATAGTTGAGCACAGTAGGCCAAAGAAATCCAAAGAAAGGTAGTGTACAGCACGTAAGTCGAAGCTATATTAACCAAACTTAGCACAACCTTGCCTGACCAAACATAACCTAACGCAAAGTAACGTGCTCCTAGCACTATTCCTCGCCTCTCCAGGGCCGGGCAGTGTACAAAAGAGCAATGTAGAGCGCCGGAATCCGCCGAATAGAAGTGTAAGGCGCAAAAGTCATAGAAACACTGACCAAGCCTTCCTAACCTACCCTAACGTAACGTAACGTAGTTCAACCTAACGTGCGGATACGACTGTTCCTGCAGACCCCAGAGCCCTGCAGAAAATGCTAGGGCACAGCAGTGCGCAGAAATCCATCGCACTGCAGTGTACAGCACAAAAGACATACGTTTCCTAGCATAACCTGTCCATACATTACCTATACATACATAGTGTATCTAAACATAACCTTGCGAGGCCAATATTGCTGGCCTGCCCAGTGCCTGGCAGAGCACACTAGAGCAGATTAGAGCGCAGAAATCTACAGAATAACAACGAAGAGCACTAAGGCCGTAGATGTCCTATGCTAACCTGACCTAACCAAACCAAACCGAACATAGCATAACTAAACATAACGTGCCTCGACCACTATTGCTGGCCTGGGCATGGTCAAGCGGAATGTAGTAGGGCAGAGTAGATTGCAGAAAACCTGCGAATATCAGGGAATGCCACGAAAGTCAAAGCATTCCTAGCCAAACTTAACAAAACGTAAGCTAACTCAAACATACGTGCCGCGACAGCTATTGCTCTTCTCCAGAGAGCCGAGCAGAGTATTGTAGAGCAGCGTAGAGCGCAGGGATCAACGGACTCGCAGCGCACGTCACAAACGTCAAAGTAATCCTGGCCAAGCCTTCCCTACCAGTCCTAACACAACAAAACCTAGCTAAAACATACGTGGCGAGACCACTACCACTGTCCACCCCACAGCCAAGCAGATCATATTAGAGCGCAGTAGGGCGCAGAAATCCACCGAAGAGCGTTGAATGGCAGAAGCTATTTCGTCCAAACATAACCAAACTTGTCATATGCAAACGTATCCTAACTAAATCCAGCGTGCCGAGAACACCATTGATAGCCTGCGTAGAACTACAAGGAATATACCAGCGCGCCGCAGAGCGCAGAAAGCCAATGCACTCCAGTGTACAGCACAAAAGTCAAACATATCCTGACCTAACATGTCCTAGCCTGACCTACCCAAACGAAGTGTAACAAAACATATCGTGAAGAGACCGATATGGGTGGACCATACAACCCCAAGCACTGCATATTAGAGCACACTAGAGCGCAGAAATCCTCCGAATGGCGGTGTATATCGCGAAAGACAGAGTAGCCTATCCTAACCTAACCACACGTAATATCAGCAGACGCACCTAAGCTCAAACTAACGTGCCAAGACCACTACTGCTGGCCCCTCAGAGCCAAGTATGATATGCTAGAGTACGGTATAGCGCGGAAATCCTCCGCATTGCAGTGAAAAGCACGAAAGTCGAAGGTAACCTGACCGAGCTTGACATGACAGAACTTGACCGAACGTAGCATAACGCAACCGAAGGTACCACAGCCGCTATTGCTCGCATCACGATAGTCGGCAGTGCATAGTACAGCAATGTAGAGCGCAGAAATCCACCGAATAGCAGTGTATAGCGCATTAGTCAAATTTATCCGACACTGGAGTCAAAGCTATCCTAGCCTAACACAAGCTGACCTAACCTAACCAAACGCAATCTATCTCATATTAACTTGCCGCTACCAGTATCGAATCCCACAGTGCCAAGCCGAGCATAATGCAGCAGAGTGGTGCGCAGAAATCCATACGATCGCAGTGTATTGCAGAATAGTCACAGCTATACTTACCTAATCCAAACAAACTTAACCTAACCAAACGTAGTATACCTCAAGCTAACGTTCCCCTGTCACTATTGCTGGCCTTCCCAGAGACAAGCAGAGCATTCTTGAGCTCAGTGTAGAGAAAAAATCCACCGAGCATAAGTGTATGGCACACAAGTCACAGCCACCATGACCTAACCAAACAAATCCTGACATAATTAAAGGTACCTAAACTCAATTTAACATGCCACCACCACTATTGCTGGCCTCCCAATATCGAAGCGCAGGTTGCTTGAGCAATGTAGAGCGCAGAAGTACACCGTATATCTGTGTATAGCACGAAAGTCAATGCTATGCTAACCAAACCTGACCAAACGTAACCAAAGCGAACGTAACATAACTCGACATAACGTGCCGAGACCACTCTTGCTGGCCCGCCCATAATCGAACAGCGTATAGTAGAGCAATGTAGGGCGCAGATATGCACCGGATAACAGAGTATAACACAAAAGTCAATGCCATCGTATCCTAACTTAGCCAAACGTAACATAATCAAACGCAACATAACTCAGACTAACGTGCCGAGAACAATACTGCTGGCATTTCCGTAACCATGCCGAATAAACCAGAGCACTGTACAACGCTGAAGTCCGCCCAATAGCAGTGTATAGCACAAAAGTCAAAGTCATCCTAACCAAGGTTAGCACAGCCGAACCTAACAAAAAGTAACCTATCTCAACCGAACGTGCCTGGGCCACTATAGCTGGCGACCCCCTCGTCTAGCGGAACGTATTAGCGGAGAGGAGAGAGCAGCAATCGACCCAACATCAGTGTGTAGCGCAAAAGTCAAAGCCATCCGGACCAATCCAGGCCTAACCTAACCTAACCAAACGTAGAATAGCTAAACCTATCGAGCCGGGACCACTATCGCTGGCCTCCCCAGAGCCTAAGAGAACATTCTAGAGCACAGTAGAGTGCAGAAATCCACCGAATCGCAGTATATAGGACAAAAGTCAATGCTATCATCTCCTACCCTATCCAAAAGTAACATAAACAAATGTGGCCAAAATCAAGCTAACGTGCCGGTACCACGGTTACTGGCACCCCCAGATTCGAGCAGATTATAGTAGAGCAATGTAGATTGTAGACATCCTGCGAATGGCAGTGTATAGCCCAAAAGTCGAAGCCGCCCTATCCTAACCTGTCCAAACGTATTAAAACGGAACGTAGCTTATCTTAACTTAAAGTGCCGAGACCACTATTACAGGAAGCCCAAGAACTAAGCAGAATACACTAGAGCAAAGTAGAGCCTAGAAATCCGCAGAACAGCAGTGTTGGCACAGAAGTCAAGGATATCCTATCCTAACCCGACATAACCTACTCTGACCAAACGTAATCTAACACATCCTAACATGTCGCGAACACTATTTCTGGCCTCCCGAGAGCGAAGCAGAGCATATTAGGTCGCAGTAGAGCGCAGAAATCCACCGGACAGCAGTCTACAGCAAAAAGGTCAAAGCTGTCCTGGCCTATCCTAACCAAACATAGCATAATCGGACGCAACATAACTCCACCTAACCGACCTAGTCCACTATTGCTGACCTCCCGAGAGCCAAGCAGAATGTACTACGGCATGGTAGATCACAGACATCTGCGACCTTTCGGTGTATAACACAAAGGCCAAAGCCATCCCTGCATAGCCATACCTAACCTAACAAAGCCAAACGCTGCTTAACTAAGCGTAGCGTACCAAGACCACACTTGCTGTCCTTCCCAGTTTCAGACTGATCATACCAGATCATGGCGGAGCGTCGAATCTCACCGAATAGCAGTGTATGGTGCAACAGTCAAGGCTAACCTCTCCTAACCTAACCAATCGTCACATAACCAAACGTAACCTAACAAAACTTATCTTGCTGCGACCACTTTTGCTGGCCTCACCATTGACGTATCGGAGTGTAGTAGAGAACAGTAAAGCGCAGAAATCCACCGAATAACGGTCTACGCCAAGAAAGTCAATGGTATTCAAACCTAACCCAAACGAACGTAACCTTACCAAACGTAGCCTAACTAAGCCTAACGCGCCGAGGGCGCCATTGCCGGCATCCACAGAGCCAAGAAGAGTATATTGGAGCACAGTAGAGCGCAGGAATTTGCCGAATAGCAGTGTATAGCACAAAAGACAAAGCCATCGTAGCCATACCTAACGTAACCTAACCTAACCGAATGTTACCTAACTCAAACTATTGTGCCACTACCGCCATTGACAGCCTCCCCAGTGTCGAGCAGGGTGTAGTAGAGCAACGTGGAGCGCAGATGTCCACCGAATGGGAGTATATAGCACAAAAATCAAAGATATCCTATCCTAACCTAACCAAACGTGAAATATACAATCGTAACCAAACACTACATGAAGCTCCTCCACCGCTATTGCTGGCTACGTCGGAGGCAGCGGAACATGTTAGGGGAGAGTACAACGCTGAAATCCATAGAAACGTCGTGTACGGCAGAAAAGTCAAAGGCACCCAGACATAACCCAGACTATCATATCCTAACCTGCATAGCAAACTCAACATAACGTGCCGCGACCATTATTGCTGGCCTCCACAGTTCCATGCAGAATGGAGTGGAGCACAGTAGAGGGCAGGGATACACCGAATAGCTGTCTATAGCATGAAAGTCGAAGCGACCATGACCGAACTTATCCTAACCTAACCTAACCAAGCGTAACATAACCGAACCTACCGTGCCGCGACCACTATTGCTGGCCTCCCGAGTGTCGATCAGGGTACAGTATAGCAATATGGAGCGTAGATATCCACCGAATATAAGTGTATAGCACAAGAGTCTAAGCTATCCTATCCTAACATATACAAATGTAGTAGATCAAACGCAACATATCGCAACCTATCGTGCCGAGACCACTATTGCCATCATCGCCAGAGCCACGCTGATCATATCAGAGCACATCAGAGCATTGGTATCCATCGAAAATCAGCGAATAGCACAAAAGCCAAAGTAGCGTGCCCTAACATAGCCAAACGTAACATAGACAAACGTAACCTGAGTAAACCAAACGTGACGAGACCGCTGTTGCCGGCCTCCACAGAGACACGCAGAATGCACTGTAGCACAGCATAGCGCAGAAATGGACCGCATTGCAGTGAGTAGCACAAGAGTCAAACATATGCTGACCTGTTACGACCAAGTCTAACCAAACAAAACATAACGTAACACAAACTAACCTGCCGAGACAGGTATCGCTGGCCTCCCCAGGGCCAATCAGAATATAGTAGGGCACAGTAGAGCGCAAATATCCACGGACAGTCGTGTGTAGCGCAAAACTCTAGGTTGTCCTGTCCTAACCTCACCAAGCGTAACATAACCAAACTTAGCCTAACACAACCTAACGCTCCGAGACCATAATTGCCGGCATCCGCAGAGCCAAGCAGAATACACCAGAGCACACCTGAACTCAGAATCCCGCCGTATTGCTGTGTATGGCACAAAAGTCGAAAATATACTAACCGAATATGGCCTAACCTAACCTAACCAATCATAACATAACACAAACTAACGTGCCACAGCCACCATTGCTCACCACCTCAGAGTCGAGCAGAGTATAGTAGAGCAATGTCGACAGCAGGACTCCACCAATTAGCAGAGCAGAGCACAAGAGTCAGAGATATCCTAACCTAACCTGGCCTAACCTAACCCAACCCTGCGTTGCATAACTCAATATGACTTGCCGCGAGCACCGCTGCTGGTATCCTCAGAGCCAAGCAGAATACAGTAAAGTACAGTAGATCACAGAGGTCCACCGAATAGCAGTGTACAGCACAAGAGTCAAGGAAATCCTAACCAAGCCTTCTTAAACTACCCAAACGAAACGTAACGTACCACAAACTATCGTCCCGAGACCATTATTACTAGCCACCACAGAGCCAAGCGGAATATGCTAGAGCACAGCAGAGCGCAGAAATTCACCGTGTTGTAGGGAACAGCACAAAAGTCGATGGTATCCTCACATAACCCGACCCAACCTAACCGAACCAACCGTAGGGTAACCCAAGGTAGCGTGCCGCGGCCACTGCTGCCGGACTGCACTGAGCAAAGCAGAATGCAGTAGAGCACAGTAGATCCCAGGAACCTGCCGGATAATAGTGTACAGCGCGAAAGTCGAAGTTATCCTATGCATACTTAACCAAACCTAACCCAACGGAACGTAACATTCCCCAACCTAACGTGACGAGACAACAATTACTGGACGCCCCAGAGACAAGCAGATCATATTAGAGCACATTATAGCGCAGAAGCACACCGAATAGCAGTCTATTGCACAAAAGACAAGGTAGCATATCCTAACCGTGCCAAACGTAATAAAACAAGTCGCAACCTAACTCAACCTAATAAGACGAGACCGCATTTGCTGGTCTCCATGAAGACAAGCATAATGTACTAGAGCACAGCAGTACGCAGAAATCCCCCACACCCCCCGCATTGCAGTGAACAGCACAAAAGTGCAACGTGTCCCAACCAAGCCTGACCTAACCTAACATGGCGATCCGTAACCTATCTCAGCCTAGCGGGCCGTGGCCACTGTCGCTGACCTCGCCAGTGTCGAGCAGAGCCTCTAGAGGACAGTAGACCGCAGAAATCCATGGGATCGCAGCGTACAGCACAAAAGGTAAAGCTATCCTGATAAAACTTATCCTGACCCAGCCAAACCGAACATAACATGACACAATGCAGCGTGCAAAGGCCACTATTTCTGGCCCTCCCACAGCCAAGCTGGGGATATTAAAGCACTGCAGGGAGCAGAAGTTCACCTAATAGCTGACTATTACAATAAAGGCAAAGTTATCTTCTTCTCACTTACCCAACAGTAACATAACACTAACTAACATGCCGAGACCGCTATTGCTGGCTTCCCAAGAGCAAACAAGGACACACTAGAGCACACCAGAGCGCAGAATCACACCGAATAGCGGCGTGCAGCGCAAAAGTAAATGCTATCCTGACCAAACGTTGCCTATCCCAACCTCACCGTACGTTCACTGACGCATCTTAACGTGCCGGGACCACACTTGCTGGCATTGCCAGAGCCAAGCTGAAAGCATTAGCACACTCTACGTCTCAGGAATCTACCTAATAGCAGACTACATCACTAAAGTCGAAGCTATTACCTCCTTACCTAACCAACCACAACATAACCCAACATAACGTACAGAGACCTCTATTGCTGCCCTAGACAGAGCCAAGCTGGGCATACTAGAGCTCAGTAGAGCGCATAAATCCACCGAATATCAGTGTTCAGTGCAAAAGTTAAAGCTATCCTTATCAAACTTCTACTGGCAATACCTAACAGACCGTAACATGAATCATCATAACGTGCCGAGCCCACTGTTGCTGGCCTTGCCAGGGCCAAACTGAAAACACTGGAGCACAGTATGGCGCAGATATCCACCTAATAATATGCTATAGCACTAAAGTCAAGACTGCCCTCTCCTAACATAACCAATCGTTACATAGTCAAACGTAACGTAATATGACCAAACGTCCCTCGACCACTTTGCGGGCCAGATGAGAGCCAAGCAGAACACGTTAGTGGATAGTAGGATGCAGAAATACATGGAATCGCAGTGCACACCGGAGATGTCAGAGTTACCCAGGCCTAACCTAAACCAACGGAACATAAAAAAACATAGCCTAACTCACCCTAACGTGCGGAGACCTCTATTGTTGCCCTACCCAGAGCAAAGCTCGACATACTAGAGCACAGTAGAGCGCAGAAATCCCCTAGTTGCAGTGTACAGCACAAAAGTCAAAGTTATCCTGACCAAACATTTCCCAACACAACCAAACCGAACTTAACCTGACACAAGGTAACGAGCTGAGACATCTTTTTCTAGCCTTCCCAGAAACAAGCTGAAGACATTAAAGTACTGTAGAGAGCAGAGATGCACCTAATAGCAAGCTATGGCTCTAAAGTCAAAGCCATCCTATCCTAACCTAACCAACCGCAACATAGCCAAGCGTAACATAACTCAACATATCGAGCCCGCGACCACTATTGCTGGTATCTCCAGGGAAAAGCAGAGCACCATAGTGAAGAGTAGAACGCAGAAATCCATATAATGGCCGTGTATATCAGAAAGGTCAGAGTTGCCCAGACTTAACCCAAACATACGGAACATAATCAAACATTGCCTAACTCATCCCAACGTGGCGAGGCCGCCATTGCTGCCCTTGTCACAGCCAAGTAGAATATACTGGAGCAGAGTAGAGCGCACAAATCCCCGCAATAGCAGTGTCCAGCCAAAAGTTAAAGATACCCCGACGAAACTGAGCCTGACCCAACATAAACGAACGTAAGATGACACATCGTGACGTACAGACGCCAGTATTGCTGGCCATCCCAGAGCCAAGCTGAAAGCATGAGAGCACTGTATGGCGCAGGAATCAAACTAGCGCCAGACTATGGTACTAAAGTCAACGCTATCCTCTCCTAACCTAGCCAATAGTAACATAACTATACATAACCAAAACTCAATCTAAAGTGCTGCGAACACTATTGCTGGCCTCCACAGATTCAAGCGGAACTGGATAGTTGTGAGTAGGACGCGGAAATTCAAATGACCGGAGGGTATATCAGAAAAGTCAAAGGTCCCCAAGTGTAACCCAAACCAACAGGACATAACCGAACATTGCCCGACAAAAGCTAACGTGCAGAGACTGCTTTTGTAGCCCTCCCGAGAGCCAAGCAGGGCATACCAGGGCACAGTAGATCGCAGAAATCCAACGAATGGCAGTGTACAGCACAAAAGTTAAAGCCATCCTGACCATGCTTAGCCAGACCCAACCTAACCGAACGTACCCTAACTCATCACAACGTGCCGAGACCGCTATTGCTGGCATTTCCAGAGCCCAGCTGCAAACACTAGAGCACTGTAGGGAGCAGGAGTCCACATAACATCATAGTACAGCGTTATAGACACAGCCATAACTTCCTAACCTTGTCAACCGCAACATAACCAAACGCAACCCATCTCAACCTAACGTTCTGCGAAAACTGTTGCTGTCCTCCCCAGAGTCAAACGCAACTCGTTAGTGTAGAGTAGAACGCAGATATCCGAATAATCGCTGTGTATATCAGATGAGTCAAAGCTACCCAAGCCTAACCCAAACCAACAGAACGAAGCCAAATATACCATGACTTAGCCTAACGTGCCGAGCCCGCTCTTGTTGCTCGCCCCAGAGCCAAGCAGGGCATACTAGAGCACAGTAGAGCGCAGAAGCCCACCGAATAGCAGTTTAGTTCATAGAAGCTAAAGCTATCCTGACAAAACTTAGCCTGACCCAATGTAACCGAACGTAGCCTGACTAATCGTAACGTGCCGACACCACTATCGCTGGCCTTGCCAGAGCCAAGCTGAAAATATTAGAGCTCTGCTGGGAGCAGAAATCCACCTAATTGTAGACTACTGCACTAAGGACAAAGCTATACCCTCCTAACCTAACCAATCGTAACATCACCAAACCTAACATAACACAACCTATCGTGCCGCGACCACCATTGCTGGCCTCCCCAAAGACAAGCAGAAAATAGTTGAGGACAGTAGAACGCAGAAAACCATATAATCACAGTGTATATCAGAAAAGTCAAAGCTACCCAAGCCTAACCCGTCCAAAGGGACATCACCAAACATAGCCTAACTCAACCTAACGTGCCGAGACAGTTAGTCTTGCACTCGCCGGAGCCACGCAGGACATACTAGAGCACAGCAGAGCGCAGAAATCCATCGAATGGCAGTGTGCAGCGCGAAAGTAGAACCAATTCTATCTAACCTTAGTTCAACCCATCCTAACCGAACATAACCTGACTCAGTAAAACGTGTCAAGGTAACTATTGCTGGCCTTCCCATAGAAACTGAAATTATTAGAGCACTATAGGGCGCTGAACTCCACCTAATAGCATGCTGTAGCTCTAAAGCCAAAGCTATCCCCTCCTAACCCAACGACTCGCTACACACATAAACGTAACATAACTGAATCTATCGCACCGCAAACTCTGTTGCTGGCCTCGTCACAGCCATGCAGAACACACTAGTGGGGAGTAGAATGCAGATATCCTTTGGGACGTAGTGAATATCGGTATGGTCAAAGCTACCCGAACCTGACCCAAACATATAGGACGTAGCCTACCTGGACCTAAAGTAACGAGGCGGCCATTGCAGCCCACCCCAGAGACAAACAGGACGTACTAGAGCACAGTAGAGCGCGGAAATCCGCCGAATAGCAGTGTACAGCACAAAAGCTATAGCTATCCCAATCAAACTTAGCCTAACCCAAACTAACCGAACGCAACGTGACACAACGTAGCGTTCCGAGGCCACTATTCCTGGCCTTCCCAGAGCCAAACTGAAAGCAGTAGAGCGCTTTAGGGCGCAGAAGTCCACCAAATAGCAGACTATGGAGATGATGTTAAAGATATGCAATCCTAACCAAACCAACCATAACATAACCAAGCGTAACGTAACACAACCTTACGTGCCGAGACCACAATTACTGTCCTTACCAGAGCCAAGCTGAAAATATTAGAGCAGTGCAGTGAGCAGGAATCCACATCACAGAAGACTAGAGCGCTATAGTCAGAGATGTCCTCTCAGAATCTACGGAAACGTAACATAACCAAGCGTAGACTAACTCTACCTAACGCGCCGCGACCTTCATTGCTGGCCTCCGCAGAGCCAAGCAGAACACACTAGTGGAGAGTATAACGTAGAAATCCATGCAATCGCAGTGTATAAGAGGAACGTCAGAGATACCTGAACATAACCCAAACAAACAGAACACAACCAAACACAACCTAACTCAACCTATCTCGCCGAGAACGCTATTGCTGCCCTCCCAGCAACAAGCAGGACGTACTGGAGCACAGTAGAGCGCAGATGTCAACCGCAAGGCTGTGTACAGCGGAAAAGTTAAAGCTATCGCAACCAAACTTAGCATAACACAACCTAACCGAAATTAACCTGACCCAACATAACGTGCTGAGACTACGATTGCCGGCCTTCACAGAGCGAAGCTGAAAATATTAGAGCAATGAAGGGCGCAGGAATAGACCTGATAGCTGACTATAGCACAAAAGTCAAAGCTATCCTCTCCTAATCTAAGCAACCGTACCATTCCTAAGCGTAAGCTGACGTTACATATCCTGCCGCGGCCACTATTGCTGGCCTCACCAAAGCCAGGCAGAACACATTAGCGAAGAGTAGCACGCGGAAATCTATAGAATCGCAGTGTATATCGCAAAAGTTAAAGCTACACAGACCTAACACGGACAAACAGGACATAACCGAACACACCCTAACTCAACCTGATGTGCCGAGAACGCAATGGCTGCCATCTATAGAGACAAGCAGGACGTACTATAGCACATTAGAGCGCAGAAATTCACTAAATAGCAACGTGTAGCAAAAAAGTCAAAGCCATCTTGCCCATACATAACCTAACCTAACATGAACAAACGTATCCAGAATAAACCTATCGTGAAACGACCGCCGTTGCTGGCCTCCCCATCGTTGAGTATGGTACAGGGGAGCAGCGAACAGCAGTGAATAGAAGTGTATAGCCCAAGCGTCAATGGTACCCTATCCAATCGTAGGCAAACGTAACATTGCCAAACTTATGCTAAGAGAACGTGTCGCGCCGCAGACCCTATTTATGGCCTCCTAAGAGCAAAGTAGAGAATATTAGATAACAGAAGGGCGAAGAAATCAACCGAATAAGTGTGCAAAGCATGAAGTTGAACCTGCCCTATCATAAGCAGACCAATCGTAACATAACCGAACGTTATCCATCTCATACTAACGTGCCCAGGCCCCTATTGCTGTCCTCCACGGTGCCTAGCAGAACACATTAGAGCACAGTGGCGCGCAGAAATCTTCCGAATAGCAGTGTACAAAACAGAAGCCGCTGCCCGCCTAACCGAACGTAAAGAAACACAAACTAACCGAAAGAAATACAACTCTTCGTATCGTGCCGCGTTCGCTATTGCTGGTCTCCGGAGAGTCGAACAGGGTATAGTAGAGCAATGTAGAGCGCAAAAATCCGCCGAGTAGCAGCGTACAGTACAGGCGTCAAAGATATCCGATACTAGCGTGGCTAAACCTTACCTACCCTAGCGGAACATGTCTCAACCTAACTTGCCGCGACCACTATTCCTGGAGTCCCCACAAACAAGCAGAGAGTGTAAGCGCACAGTTGTGCGCAGTAGTCCATGCAATAGCTGTGCGCAGCCTAGAGGTGAAAAATACCCTAACCTAACCAATCGTAACGCTACCAAACGTAACCAAATTGAGCCTAACGTGCCGCCACCACTATTGCTGTCCTCGACAGATATCGTGATGCGACCACAAATGCTGCCCTGCCCACGGCCAAGAAGATGGTTGTAGATCAGAGTACAGCGCCGATATACACCGAGTAACTCTGTGTAACACGGAAGACAAATCCACGCTGACAGAACTTGGCTTAACCTAGATTGACCGAACGTAATTGAAGTAAACCTAACGTGCCGAGACATTTACTACTGGCCTCCGCCGGTCCAAGCAGAATATATTAGGGAAGGGTGGGGAGCGGAATTGATGGAATCACAGGGTATAACAGAAAAGCCAAAGCCATCCTAACATAACCCAAACTAACATAACCTAACGAAACGTAGGCTAACAAGACATGACTTGCCGCGACCATTATTTCTGGACACCCCAGGGCCTAGCAGAGTATGCTGCAACACAGTAGAGCGCAGAAATCCACCGAATAGCGGTGTGTAGCACAAAAGTCGAAGCTATCCTATCCCACACTAGCCAAACGTAACACGGCCGTACGTAGCATAACTCAAGCTAATATGCCGACACCACAAGTGCTGGCGCATCAGAGCCAAGCAGAGTATTCTAGCGTGCAGCAGAGCACAGAAATCCATTCGCATTGCAGTGTATAGCAGAAAAGTCAAGCATACCCTGACAAAATTTGACCGAACCTAACTGTTTCATACGTAGTGTATCTCAGCATAACGCGAAGAGACCAATATTGCCGGCCGCCCTGGAGCCAAGCAGAGCATATTAGAGCATGTCAGAGCGCAGAAATCCACCGAATAGCAGTAAATGGCACAAAAGTCAAAGTAGCATATCCTATCGTAGCCAAACGTAACATATACAAGCGTAGCCTAACTCAAACTAACATGGCGATACCACTATTGCGGGCCTCCACAGTGACAAGCAGAATGTACTACAGCACAGTAGAGCACAGAAATCCATCGCATAGTGGTGTATAGCGCAAAAGCCAAAGATACCCTAACCTAAACTGACCTACCCTAACCCAACCAAACGTTGTCTAACACAAAATAGCACGCCGCGACCCCTATTCAAGGCCTTCGTAGAGCCAAGTAGAGCATATTAGAACATATTAGAACGCAGAAATACACCGAAATGCAGGGTATAGCATGAAACTGGATGTAGCATGTGCTAACACAGACAAACGTAACATAACCCAACCGGAGATGACGAGACCACTATTGCTGACCTCCACAGAGACAAGACGAATATACTAGGCAGCAAGGCAGCAGTAGTGCGCAGATATCCTCCGCATGGGAGTGAGCAGCACCAGAGTCGAAGATATCCTAGCCTCACCTGACCTAGCCGACCATAACGTATCTGATCCTATCGTGCCACGGCCACTATTGCTCACCGCCCCAGAGTCGAGCGGGGTATAGTAGAGCAATGTAGAGCGCAGAGATCGACCGAATAGCAGTGTCTAGCACAGGAGACGAAGATTTCCTAACATAACTTGACCAAACTTAACCTAACCAAACGTAACATTGCTCGACCTAACGTGCCGCGACAGCTGCTGCTTGCTTCCCCACAGCCAGGCAGAAAGTTCTACAGCACAGTAGATCACAGGAACCCTCAGGATAACACTGCATAGCTGGAAAGTCGAAGGTATCCTAAGCAAACATAACCTAACGTAACGTAACCGAACGCAACCTAAATCAAACTCACGTGCCACGACCGCTGTCGCTCGCTGCTCCAGGTTCGAGAAGAGTATTGTAGAGGAATGTAGTGCGCCGGATTCCATCGAATAGCAGTGTATAGCACAAAAGCCATAGAAATCCTTACCCAACCATCGCAACCTAACCTAACGAAACGGAACGTAACTCAACCTAACGTGCCGAGACGGCTATTGCTGACCTCTTCAGATCCACGCAGAGAATATTGGAACACTGTAGAGCGCAGAATTGCGCGAATAGCAGTGTACAGCTCAAAAGACGAGGATACACTAACATAACCTGATCTAACTTAACCTTACGGAACATAGCATGACTCAACATAGCGTACCGCGACCACTGCTGCTGGCTTCCGCAAAGACAAGCGCGATATAGCAGATCGCATTAGATCACTGGAATCCAACACATAAGAGCGCATAGTACGATAGTCAGAGCCATCCTAACCGAAATTAACCTAACCGAACAAAACCAAACGTAACCTAACTCAAACTAGCATGCCACGACAAACGCTGCTCGCCTCCCCAAAGTCGAGCGGAGTATAGTGGAGCAATGTAGAGCGCGGAAATGCACCGAATAGCAGTGTATAGCACAAAAGTCAAAGAAATCCTAACGAAGCACTCCTAACCTAACCCAACGATACGTAACGTAAGTCAACCTAACGTGCCGAGACCACTATTATTGGCCGCCGCAGAGCCTAGCAGAGCATATTAGATCACATTGGAGCGCTTATATCCTGTGAATAGCAGTGTACACCACATATGTCTAAACTAACCTATACTAACTTAGTCAAACGTAATACAACCAAACGAAGCCTAACTCGTCCTATCATGGCCTGGCTACTATTGCTGGCCTCCACAGAGACAAACAGAATACACTAGAGAGCAGCAGGGCGCAGAAACCACCGCATTGCAGTGGATAGTACTAAGGCCGTAGATATCCTAGCATAACTTGTCTTAACCTAACCCAACCAACCGTAGCATATCTGAATGTAACGTGCCGCGACCACAGCTGCTGGGGTCCCCAGAGCCAAGCAGAGTGTGGCAGAGCACAGCAGATAACATGAATACTCCGCATAATAGTGTACACCACGAAAGTCATAGCTATTCTTACCAAACTTAGCATAACCTTACCAAACCAAACACAACCTAACCCAAAGTAACGTGCCACGAACACTATTGCTCTCCACCCCAGAGCCCCGCAGAGAATAGCAACGCAACGTTGAGCACAGAAACACGCGGAACATCAGTGTATAGCACAAAAGTCGTAGAAGTCCTAACCAAGGCATCCTAACTTACCCCTAGGGAACGTAGCATAGCTCAACGTATCGTGCAGAGACCTCCATTAATGAACACCACAGTGAAAAGCAGAGCATACTAGAGAGCAGTAGAGCGCAGAAATCCACCGAATAGCGATGAATGGCGCAAAGTCTAAGCGATCTTCTCCTAACATAGCCAAACGTAACATAAGAGAACGTAGCTGAACTCAACCTAACGTGCGCAGACCACTACTGCTGGCCTCCACAGAACCAAGCAGAAAATACTAAAGCACAGGAGAGAGCAGAAATCCCCGAACTGCTGTGTATGGTACAAAAGCCAAGACTACCCTATCCTAACCTCAACAGACCTAACATACCAAAACGAAGCATACCACAATCTAACGTGCCGAGACCACGATTGCCGGCAACCACAGGTACAAGCAGCGCATATTAGGGCACATTACAGCTCAGAAATCCACCGAATAACAGTGAATATCACAAAGGTCCTTGTAGCCTATCCTAACCTAGCCAAACGTGACATGCACAAACGTAACATGACTCAACCTAACTTGACGAGACAAACATTGCACGCCTCAGCAGAGTCAAGAAGAATGTACTAGCGCACAGTATAGCGCAAAAATCCACCGGATTGCTGTGAACAGCATAAAAGACGAAGACATTTTTGCATAATATTACCTAACCTAACATAACCAAACGTAGCGTAACTCAAAATAACCGGCCGCGGCCACAGCTCCTGGCATCCCCAGAGCCAAGCGGAGTGTAGCAAAGGAGAGTAGATCACTGAAATCCACCGAGTAACTGTGCATATTACGACAGTCAAAGCTACCCTAACCGAACTTAACCTAACCAAACCCAACAAGACGTAACCTAACTCAATCTGACGGGCCCGACTGCCATTTCTCGTTTCCCAGGGTCGAGCAGATTGTAGTAGATTAATGTAGAGCCCAGAAATTCACAGGGTAGCAGTTTATGGTACAAAAGTCAACGAAATCGTAACCGAGCCTTGCCAACCTATCCTAACGAAACGTAACCTTACTCCAGTTAACGTGCCGAGACTACGATTACTGACCACTCCAGAGCCAAGTAGAGCATTTTACGGCACATTAGAGCGCGGAAACCCACCTTATAGCGGTGTATAGCACAAAGGACTAAGTAGAACATCCAAACCTAGCCAAACGTTGCATAGCAAACGTAACCTTACTCATCCTAGCATGACGAGACCACTATTGCTGGTCTCCACAAAGACAGGCAGAACACACTAGGACAGAGTAGTGCGCAGAAGCCCACCGCATTGCAGTGAATAGCACAAAAGTCGAAGATGCAATAACCTAACATGTCCCAACCTAAGCTAACCAAACGTAACATAACTTAAACTAACGTGCCGAGATCACTGTTGCTCGCATCCGCAGAGACAAGTAGAATGTAGTAGAGCAGTGTAGATCACAGAAGTCCACCGAATAACAGTGTATAGTAAGAAAGTCGTAGCTAACCTAACCAAACTTAACGTAAACCAAACTAACCAAACTTAACCAAACGTGACATAAGTCAAACTAACGTGCCACTGCCACTATAGCTCGCATCCCCAGAGTCGAGCAGAGTATAGTAGATCAACGTGGAGCGCAGAAACCTGCCGAATAGCAGTGTACGATAGAAAAGCCGAAGATATCCTAACCTAACATGGCATAACGTAGACTAACCAAACGTATCATAACTTAACAAAACGTGTCGCGACCGCTACTCATGGCCTTCCTTGAGCCGATCAGAGCGTATTAGAGCAGACTAGGGAGCAGAAATCCACTGAATGACAGTGTATAGCACAAAAGTCGTGGATACCCTAACCTAACCTGGCGCAACCTAGTCCAACCAAACGTAGCGTAACCGAACATAAAGCTGCGAACATTGCTGCTGTCATCCCCAGAGCAACGCAGAATATAGTACAGCCGCGTAGAGCGCAGAAATCCACCGAACAGCAGTGTATTGCACAAAAGTCGGAAATCCTAACCAAGCATTCCAAACCTACCCGAACGAAACGTGACACAACTGAACCTAACGAGCCGAGACCACCATTACTAGCCACCACAGAGCCATGCAGAACATATTAGAGCGCAGTAGAAAGCAGACTTCGGAGGATAGCAGTGTATAACACAGATGTGTAAACTATCCTGTGCTAACTTCACCAGACGTAACGTAACCATACGTGGCATAAGTCAACCTAACCTGCCGAAGCCACTATTGCTGACACAGTCAGGGAAAAGCAGAAAGTACCAGAGCACAGTTGAGCGCAGAAATCCAGCTCACTGCAGTGAATAGCACAGAAGCCGTAGAAATCCTCTCCTAACCAGACATTACGTAACCTAACCGAACGTAGCAAAACTCAACATGACGTGCCGCGACTACTGCTCCTAGCCTCCCCAGAGCCAATCAGAATGCAGTATGGCATAGCAGATCACAAAAACCCAAGGAATAGCAGTGCGAAGCACAGAAGTCAATGAAGCCAGTCCTAACATAGCCGAACGAAACATATACGATCGTAACATAACTAAGTCCTACATGATGAGACACCTATTGCTGATATCCACAGAAGGTAGTAGACTCCACTAGAGCACAGCAGTTCGCAAAACCCTCCGCATTGCTGTTAACAGCAAAAAAGTAGAAGATGTCCAGGTGTAGCCTGTCTTAACCAAACCTAACCAAACGTAGAACAACAAAACGTAACGAGCAAAGACCTCTATTGCCGGCCTCCCCAGCGCCTTGCAGAGCATTTTAGAAGAGAGCAGGGCGCAGAAATCCATAGAATCAGAGTGTACAGCAGAAAAGTCGAAGACATCCAAAACCAACCCAAAAGAACATGACCTAAACTAATGTAACATACCTCAACCTCACGTGCCACAAACACTATTGCCAGCACCCCCGTAGTAGAGCAGGGTACAGTAGAGCAATGTATGGCGCTGGAATCCAGTGAACAGCGGTGTGCAGCTCAAAGGTCAAAGCTGTCCTCTCCTCATTTATGCAAACGTAATATGCTCAAACGTATCATAACTGAACCCAACGTGCTATGGCTAGTATGGCTGACATCCGCAGCGTCATACAGAGCATATTAGAGGAGAGAAGAGCGCGGAAATCTACAGAATAGTAGTGTATAACAGAGAAGTCGAAGCTATCCAAACCTAACCGAAGCCAACATAACCTAACGAAACGAAACCTATCTCAACTTAATATGCCGATGCCGCAATTACTGGCGTCCCGAGGCACAAGCAGCACATACCAGAGCACAAGTAGAGCACAGTAGAGTACAGAGAATAGCAGTGTACAGCGCAAAAATCAAAGATATCCTGACATAACCTGACCTAACCTGACCTAACCTGACCTAACCAAACGTAGCATGACTCAACGTAACATGCCGATACCGCCATTCCTGTGCCTACCAGAGCCAAGCTGAACATATCGCACAGTAGAGTGCAGAAATCCGCCGAAAACTAGTGTATATCACAAAAGTCGGAGCTATCCTCTCCTTACATAGCCAATCGCAATATACCCAAACTTAACCTAACAAAACCCAGCGACCAGCGGACACTATTGCTGGCCTCCCCTGCGTCGAGCATAGTTGAGTAGAGCACAGTAGAACGCAGAATTCCACCCATTAACAGTCAATGCCGAGAAAGTCAAAGCTATCCAAACCTAACACAAACAAGCATTGCTTAACCAAACGCAACATAGCAAAACCTAACGTGCAGGTACCACTATTGCTGGCCACCCCAGGACCAAGCAGAGCATACAAGAGCACAGTATAGCGCAGAAGTTCGCCGAATAGCAGTATACAGCACAAAATCTGAGCTATCCCATCCTAACTTAACCAAACGTAACATAAGCAGACGTAAACAAGCACAGCATATCGTGCCACGACCACCGCTGCTGTCCTCACGGGAGCTAAGCATATTATTCCAGAGCAACGTAGATAGCTGAAATCGTCTGAACAACAGTGTATTGCGCAGAAGTCGAAGCCAGCCTAAACAAGCGTGGCCAAACCTAACGTATGCAAACGTAACATAACTCAATCTAACGTGCCAAGAGCACTGTTCATGGCGTCCACGGAGACAAGCTGAGTGTGATAGCGCACAGAAGAGCTCAGAAGTCCAGTGAATAGCAGCGCGTAGCACACAAGCCGAAGCTATGCTAAGGAAACGCTAGGTAACCTAACCTAACCAAACGTAACGTAACTCAAACTAACGTGCCGCGATCAGTACTGCAGTCCGCCACGGGGCCAGGCAGATTAGAGTAGAGCACAGTAGAGGGCACGTATCCACCGAAGAACAGTGCATAGCTCGAAAGTCTACTCTATCCCAGCCGAACAGAAACAAACATAGTCCATCCAAATGTAGCCCAACCCAACCTAACGTGACGAGACCAACATTACCGGCCATCCCTGTGTCAAGTAGTGTACGGTATAGCAATGTGGAGCATCCAAATCCTCCGAAGAGCAGTGTGTAGCACAAACGTTAAAGGCAACCTGACCAAGCCTATCGTAATTTTTCCTAACCGAACGTAACGTAACACAACCTAACGATCCGCGACCACTACTGCTGACGTCCACAGAGCCAAGCAGAATAAATTAGAGCACAGTGGATTACAGAAATCCGCGGCACTACAGTGTTAAGCACATAGTCAAGTATATTCTAACCTATCCTGACCCAGCCTAACCAAACCGAACGCAGCATAATTCTACATAACGTGCATAGGCCACTGTTGCTATCTTTCCCAGAGCCAACCTGAATATATTAGATCACAGTATAAGGCAGTAATGCGCCGCAGAGAATTGTATATCATAAAAGTCAAAGCTGTCCTCTCCGAGACAAACAAATTGAACATAAACGAACGCAACCCACCTCAACAAAACGTTCATCGACCACTATTGCTGGCCTCCGCGGAGCAGAGCAGAATATTGTAAAGCAATATAGAGTGTAGATATCCAGCAAATGGCAGTGAATATCACAAAGGTGGACTCCATCCTATCATAACCTAGCCTAACGTAATAAAACCAGACGTAGCATAGCTTAACGAAACGTGCCGGGACCACTATTACTGGAATCCCCAGAGCCAAGCAGAATGCACTAGAGCACAGCAGAATACAGGGTGCCACTAAATAGCAGCGAATAGCACAAGTGTCAAAGTCACCCTAACCTTGCCAGGACCAACCCATCCCAGACAAGCGTAGGATAACTAAACCTAACGAGCCGAGTCCACTATTGCTTGCTCCCCGGAGCAAAACAGAATATGCTATAGCACGGTAGATCACAGAAATCCGCCGCGTTGCAGTGTAAAGCCCAAGAGGGAAGATAACCAAGCCTTACCTGACCTAACCAAAGCCATCCAAACGTAGCCTGACTCAGCGTAGGGGGCTGAGACCACTATTGCTGGCCTCCCCGTTGTCTAGCAGAATGTAATAGAGCGAAGTATATCACAGAAATCCACTGAATAACAGGGTATAGCACGAAAGCCAATGCTACCATGACTAAACATAGCATAACCTAACTTAAACAGACGTAACATCACTCTACGTAAAGTTTCGCGATCGCTACTTCTCGCCACCCCTGAGTAGAGCAGAGTATAGCAGAGCAATGTTGAGCGCAGAAATGCACCGAATAGCAGCGTATAGCAGAAAAGTCGAGGACACCGTAACCAAACCTGGCATATCCTAACCACACCAAACGCAGCATATCTCAACCCAACGTGCGGCCGCCGCCATTGATGGCCTGCGTAGAAATATGCGGAGCATATTATAACATATTAGATCACAGAGATTCTCCGAATAGCTGTGTAGAGCACAAAAGCCGAAGATATCATAACCTAACCTGACTAAACCTAACCTAACGAAACGTAGTCTAACTCATGGTAGCGTGCCGCGACAGCTATTGATGGCCTTCGAGTAGAAAAGCAGAGCATATTAGAGGATATTAGGGCGCAGGAATCCACCGAATAGCAGTGTATAGCACAAAAGCCAAAGTAACCCATCCTAACCTAGCCGAAGGTAACACATCCAAACGGAGCCTAACCCAACCTAACACGACGGGACCGCAAGTGCAGGTCACCCCAGAGCCAAGCAGAATATATTAGACGGCATTAGGGCGCAGAAATGAAACGAATAGCATTGAATGAAACAAAAGCCTAAGCTACTCTATCCTAAGATAACCTATGGTAACATAAGCAAACGTATCTAAACTCAAACAGGCGTACGGAGACCACTACTTCTGGCGTCCCCAGAGCAAAGCAGAATATACTAGAGCACAGCAGAGCGCAAAAGTCAAACGCACCCTGAAATAAAAATACCTTTCCTTACCTATCCAAACCTAGTGTATCTAGACGTAACCTGACGAGGCTAATATTGCTGGCATATCCAGCGCAAAGCAGAGCATATTAGAGCACATTAGAGCACAGCTAACCAAATCTAACATATGCAAACGGATCTAAAACCAACCTAACGTGCAGGGACCACTAATGCTGGCACACCCAGAGGCAAGCAGGATATACTGGAGCACAGTAGAGAGCAGAAATCCATCGAATAGGTGTGAATAGCACAAAATACAAAGTAGCCTATCCCAACCTAACCAAGCGAAACGTAAGCAAACATTTCTAAACCCAACATAACGTGCCCAGACCACTACGGCTAGCATACCCAGAGGCCAAGCAGGATATACTGGAGCACCGCGGAGCGCAGACATCCATCGAAGTGCTTTGTATAGCACAAAAGACAAAGTAGAATATAATATCCTCACCAGACGTAACATATCCAAACGTAGCATAACCCAACCTATCATGCCGAGGCCACTATTACTGGTTTCCCCATATCGGAGAAGAATATACTAGAGTACAGCAGGGCACAGAAATCAGCCGCAAAGCAGTCTATAGCACAAGAGTCAGACATACCCTTATCTAAGCTGGCCTTACCTATGCTAACCAAACGTTGTCTAACTAAGCATGACGTGAAGATACCAATATTTCGGTCAGCGCCAGAGCCAATCGGAGCATATTACTGCACATTAGAGCGCAGAAGTGCACCGAATGGCGGTGTATAGCACAAAAGTGGAAGATACCATAACCTAACCTGATATGACCTCTGTATCCAAAAGTAGCGTTACTCAAATTAAGGAGTTGAGGCGAACGTTGGTGGACACCCCAGAGCCAAGCAGACCATATTAGGGCACAGTAGAAGGCAGAAATCCACCGTATAGCAATGTATAGCAGAAAAGTCAAGGCTAATGTGTCCTAACCTAACCAAACGTATCACGATCGAACGTAACCGAATTCACACTATCGTGTCGAGGACCGTTTTGCTGGCCTCCCCAGAGCCGAGCAGAAGATATTAGATAGCACCAGAGCGCAGAAATCCATAGAATCGCAGTGGGTAGGACAAAAGAAGCAGCTATCCGTGCCAAACCCAAGCTGACGCCACCCTAGCTAACGTAGCCTAGCCCGACATAACGTGCTGCGAGCAGTGTTTCTGGCCTACCCTGGGCCAAACAGAATACAGTAGAGTATAGTCGAGCGTAGAAATCCTCCGAGTACCGGTGTATGGCACGAAGGTCTATGATCACCTGACCGAGCTTAACCTAGCCAAACATAACCGAACGTAACACAACTCAAACTAGCGTGCCGAGGCCACCACTGCTGGCCTCGCCAGAGTCAAGCAGGAATTAAATCACAGTAGAGCGCAGATACCCGCGGACACCGGTGTATAGCACAAAAGGCTAAGGCATCCTATCCTGACCTCACCAGACATACCATAGCAGACCGTAGCATAACAAACCCTAGTGCGTCGAGCCCACTATTGATGGCCTCGCAAACGCAAAGTGGAAGATACTAGAGGACGGTAGACTGCAGAAATCCACCGCATTGCAATGCGAAGCACGAAAGTAGAAGTTACCCTAACCTAACCTGACCTAACCTAACCTACCAGAACGTTGTGTAACTAAACATAGCGTGACGAGACCAATATTGCTGGCCTCCCCAGAGCCAAGCAGAGTACACTAGAGCAGCGTAGATCGCAGTAATCCGCCGCATTGCACTGTATAGCACAAAGTCGAGGCCAATCCTATCCTAATGTAACCAATCGTATAACAGCCAAACGTAACCTGTCTTAAAATAAAGCACTGCGACCTCTATTTCAGGCTTCCCTAGAGCCAAGCAGAATATACTGGAGCACAGTAAGGCGCAGAGGTCAACCGCTTTACACTGCAAAGCACAAAAGTGAAAGATACCCTAACCTAGCCTGGCCTAACCTGACCGATACAAACGTCGTGTAACACAACCTAACGCGCTGAGATCACGATTGCTGGCCACCACAGATCCAATCAGAGTACAGCAGAGCACAGTACAGCGCAGAAATGCGCCGCATTACAGTCTAAAGCACAAATGACAAAGGTACACTAACACAACCTGGCCTATCCCAACCTAACAATACGTAGCCTAACAAAACATAACGCGCTGATACGACTATTGCTTTCTTTATCAGAACAGGGATGATCATATTAGAGCACACTAGAGTGCAGGAATCCGCCGAATGGCGGTGTATAGCACAAAGGTCAAAGCTAAGCTCTCCTAAACTAACCAATTGTAACACAACCGAGCGTAACAAAACCCAACCTAACGTGCCGAGGCCGCTACTGCTGGCCTCCCCATCGCCAGGCAGAACATATTAGGGAAGAGTGGAGCGCAGTAGTCAATAGAATGGGAGCGTATAGCAGAAAGGTCAAAGTTATCCGCACCTAACCTATGCGAAAGTAACAGAGCCAAACATAGCCTAATACAAGCTGACGTGCCGAGACCACTATTAATGTCCTCCCCAGGGTCTAGTACAGCATAGCAGAGCTATGTAGAGCGTGGAAATCCACCGAATAGCAGCGAATAGCGCAAGGGTCGAGGGTACCACAACCCACCCTGGCCTAACGTAACCTAACCGTATGCAGCGTACCTGAGCATATCGTGACGAGACCAATACTGCGGGACACCCCACAGCCGTGTAGAACATATGAGAGCACCGAGGAAGGCAGGGATCCTCCGCATAGCAGTGTACAGAACAAAAGTCAAAGTAGCCTACCCCAAACTAGCCGAACATAACGTAACCTAACGTAGCTTAACCCCACCTATTATGACGGGACCACTATTTCTGTCCTTCAAAGAGACAAGCACGATGTACTAGACCACAGCAGAGCTCAGAAATCCACCGCATTGTCGTGTACAGCACATAACTCGATGATATCCTGACCTAACCTGACTTAAATTAACCAACCAAAACGTAGCATAACTAAACCTTCCTTACGGCGGCCACTGCTTCCGTCATCCCCGGAGCCAAGCAGAATACAGTGGAGCAATATAGGTCACAGAAATCCACCGAGTAGCAGCGTATAGCACGAAAGCGAAAGGAATTCTACCTAAACTTAACCTAACCTAACCAACTCAAAGGTAACATAGGACAATCTAACCCGCAGCGTACACTATTGCTCGCCTCCCCAGAGTGGCGCAGAGTATAGTAGAGCAATGTAAAGCGCAGAAATCCACCGAGTAGCAGTGTTTAGCACAAAAGTCAAAGTAGCCAATCCTAACTTAGCCAAACGTAGCTTACACGAACGTAACCTAACTGAACCTCACACGACGAGACCACCATTGCAGTCCACCCCAGTGCCAAGCAGAACATACTAGAGCGCAGGAATCCCACGAATAGCATTGTATAGCGCAAAAGTCAATGCAATCCTGTCCTAATGTATCCAATCTTGACATAACCAATCGTAACACAACTCAAATTAACGTATCGCGACCGCAATTGCTGGCCTCCCCAGAGACGAGCATAAATTACTAGAGGACATATGTATCAAAACCTAACCCAGGCGAACAGAACCTACCCAAACGTAGCCTATCCGGACATAACGTGCCGCGACCACTAATGGTGGCCTCCCCAGGGACAAGCAGAATGTAGCAGAGCACACACGAGCGCAGAAATCCACGGAAATACAGTCTATAGCGCAAATGTCAACGCTATATCTTATCTTATCTCAACAGAGTCAATCGTAACACAACCAGACGTGACCTGTCTCAACATAGAGCACCGCGACCATTATTTCTGGCCTCCCCGGATCCAAGCAGAATATACTAGAGCACAGTAGAGCGCAGAAAACACCGCAACGCAGTGCAAAGCACAAAAGTGGAAGATACCCTAACCTAACCTGACCAAACCTAACCTACCTAAACGTAGTTTAAGTCAATATAACGTGATGGGACAAATATTGCTGGGATCCCCTGATCCAAGCGGAACATATTAGAGTACAGTAGAAAGCAGAAATCCAGTGAATAGCAGTGTATGGTACAGAAGTCAAGGCTACGGCAAACCTAGACTAACCGAACATAGCCTAATTCAATACAACATGCAGCGACCTCTATTGGTGGCCTCCTTGGGGCAAAGCAAAGCATATTAGAGCACATTAGGGCGCAGAAATCCGCCGAATAGCTGTGTATGTCGCAAAAGCAGGAGTGACATGTCCTAAGCTAGCCAAACGTGTCATAGGCAATCGGAACCTGAATATAAAGAACGCGAAGAGACCACAACTTCTTGCCGCCACAGAGACAAGGGGAATGTACTTTCGCACAGTAGAGAGCATGAATCAAACGCATTGCAGTGAATAACACAGAAGCCGCAGATATCATAACCTAACCTTACCTAATCTTGCCAAATCAAACGCAGCACAGCTCAACGTAACGTGCCGCGAACACTGCTCCTGGCACCCCCAGAGTCAGGCAGAATGTTGTAGAGCTGAGTAGATCACAGAAATCCGCTGAATAACACTATATGGCAAGAATGTCAGAGCTATCCAAGCCAAACATTGCCAAACCAAACCTAACCAACCATAACATAGCTCAAACGAACTTGCCACGGCCACTACTTCTCGCCTCACCAGAGTCTAGCGGTGTATTGTAGAGCAACGTACAGCGCGGAAATGCACCGAATAGCTGTGCATACCACAAAGGTCAAAGAAATCCAGACGAAATCTTCCTAATCTTGCCCAAAGAGCCGTAGCATAGCTCGACCTAACATGCGGCGACCACTACTGCTGGTCTCCCCAGAGCCAAGCAGAGTATACTGGAGCACAGTAGAGCGCAAAAATCCTCCGCATGGCTGTGTACTGCCATAAAGTCAAAGATATCCAAACCATACCTGAACTAATCTAACCTAACCAATCGTAGCGCATCTCAACATAAAGTGCATATACCAACATTGCTGGCCCCCACAGGGTGGAACAGAACATGCTAGAGCACACAAGGTGGCAGGAATCCACCGAACAGCAGTGTACTGCATAAATGTCATAGCAACCATATCCCCATATATACAATCTTAACATAACAAGACGTAACATGACAAAACTTAACGCACCGCGACCACTATTGCTGACCTACCTAGGACTAAGCTGAATGTAGTAGAGCACAATCGAGCGTAGAATTCCTTCGAATATCAGTGCATAGCGTAAAAGTCAAACGAATCCTGATCTAACCCGGCCCAACCTAACCCACCCGAACGTAGTGTAACTCAACATAACGTGACTCGCCCAATATGGCAGTCCTCCCTACAGGCAAGAAGAACATATTAGAGAACATTAGAAAGCAGAAATCAACCGTATAGTTGTGTATAGCGCAAAAGTCAATGTTACCGTGTCCTATCCTTGCCAAACGTAACATGAGCATACGTAACGTTTCTAAACCAGCCGCGCCAAGACCACTAGTGCTCGGCTCCCCGGAGCCAAGCAGGCGATATCAGAACAGAGTAGAGCTCGGATACACGTGGATAGCGGTGTATAGCACAAAAGTCTAAACTGCCCTTTCCTAACCTCACAAAATGTAACACAACCGAACGTAGCGTATCTCAGCCTGACGTGCAGAGACCACTATTGCTGCCCCCCCCGCAGTGCCAAGCAGAACATGCAAGAGCGCAACAGAGCGCAGAGTTCTACCGCTCTTTTGTGTACTGCGCAAAAGTCAGACAAACATCGAGCTAACGTGTCCTAACCGAACCAATCAGTGCGTAGTGTAACTCGACATATCCTGACGAAACAAATATTTCTGGCTTCTCCATAGCCAAGCAGAGCATACTAGAGCCCACTTGAGCTCAGGAATCCACTTAACAGCTGTATTTAGCGTAAAAGTCAAAGCAATCCTATTTTGATGAATACAATCTTAACATAACCAAACGTAACATAACTAAATCTAACCCTCCGCGACCACTATAGCTAGCATCCCCAGAGTCGAGCAGAGCATATTAGAGGATAGTAGAACGCCGAAATCCATACAATTGCGGTGTATAGCACAGAGCGATAGCTTCAAAAACACTACCCAAGCCACCATAACCCAACCAAGCGTAGCACAACACAATATAACGTTCCGAAACGACAATTGCTGCGCCCCACAGAGCCGAGCAGAACATACTGCAAAACACTAGAGGGCCGAAGCCTACCTAATAGCAGTGTATAGCACATCAGTCAAAGCTACACTAAGCAAATATATCCAAACTTAACACAACCAAACGTATCCTACTACAACAAATCCTGCCGCAGCCACTATTTCTGGCATTCAGAAAGCCATGACGAATATATTAGAGCGCAGTCGGGCGCGGAACTTAACCGCATTGCAGTGCAAATCACAAAAGTGAAAGACACCCTATCCTAACCTGACCTAACCTACCCCATCTGAAGGTAGTGTAACTCAATATAACGTGATGAGGCATATATTGCAGGACTCCCCAGAGCCGAGCAGAATATATTAGAGGACTGTTGAAAGAAGAAATCCACCGAATAACAATGCACAGCCCAATAGTCATGGCTATCGCGCCCTAACCAATCCAAGCGTGACACAACCGGTCGCAACATTACACATACTACAGTTCCGAGGACACTATTGCTGGCCTTCCCAGAGGAAAGCAGGAAATATTAGAACACAGTAGAGCGCAGAACTCCGTAGATAGCAATGTACAGCACAAAAATAAGACATGCCCCAATCCAACCTGACCGATCCTAACCTACCCGAACATAGTGTAACTCAAAATTGCGTGACGAGGCCAATGTTGCTGGCCTACCCAGAGCCATGCAGAACGTGTTATAACACGGCGGAGAGCAGAAATTCACCGAATAGCAGTTTATAGCACAAAAGTCATGGCTATCGTATCCTAACCTAGCCAAACGTAACGTAAACGTACGTAACACAGCACAAGT
The DNA here is from genome assembly GCF_001483705.2 of Eufriesea mexicana. NCBI lineage: Eukaryota > Metazoa > Arthropoda > Insecta > Hymenoptera > Apidae > Eufriesea > Eufriesea mexicana. Next base: position 148,481 of record NW_016914938.1, read on the forward strand.
TAATGCGCCGAGACCAATATTGCTGGCCTCCTGAGAGCCAAGTAGAAAATATTAGAGCCGAGTGAAATCCCGCCGCACTGAAGTGTATGGCACAAAAGTCAAAGCTATACTATACTAACATATGCAACCGACATAACCAAACGTAACATATCTAAACCTAACCAGACGAGACCACTATTACTGGCCGACACAGGGACGAGCAGAATGTACTAGAGCACAGTAAAGCGCAGAAAGCAAGCGCACTGCAGTGAACAGAACGAAAGACGTAGATATTCTAACATAACCTGACCTAATATGACAAGACCGAACGTAGCATAACCCAACACGACGTGCCGCTACCAATGCACCTGCCTACCCTCGGGTAGGGTATAGTGGAGCAATTTAGAGCGCAGGGGTCCGCCAAATAGCAGTGTATAGCACAAAAGGCAAATATATCTTGAACTAACCAGACCTAACCTAACAGAAGCAAACGTAGGTTATCAATATATAACAACCCGAGACCTCTATTGCTGGCCACTCCGGAGCCAAGCAGAACAAATTATAGCACAGCAGATCGTAGAAGTTCACCGAATGGCCGAGTATAGCAGAAAAGTCAAAGCCATCCTAGCCGAACCTAACCTAACCTGACCAAACCAAACGTAATATAACTAAACCTAACGTGCCGCAATCAGTATAGCTGGCCTCCAAAGAACGAAGCAGGTGATAGTAGAGGAGAGCGGAGGGCAGAAATCCATAAAATCGCAGTGTTTAACAGAAAAGTAGAGGCTATCTGAACCAAACCATGGACAATATAACGTAGCCAAGCATAGCGTATATCAACCTAAATGGCGAACCGCTATTAGTGGCCTCCCCCGAGCCAAGAAGAACCTACTAGGGCACAGCAGATCGCAAACATCTACCGCATTCCTTTGTACAGCCCGAAAGTCAAAGATATCCTGTCCTAACCCAAACAAACCCAACCCTAGCAAACGTAACTTAAATCCACCCAACGCGCCGCGGCCACTGTTTGTGGCCTTCCCAGTGCAAAGCAAAGGATACTACATCACAGCAGAGCGCAGAAATCCACCAAACAGCAGCCTATAGCACAAAGATTACAGCTCCCCTGGCCTAACCTAACCAAACATAGCATAACCGAACGCAACATAACTCCACCTAACCGCCCTACACCACTATTGTTGACCTCCCCATAGCCAAGCTGAATATGCTACAGCATAGTAGATCACAGGCATCTGCGGCATCTCGGTGTATAAAAAGGAGTCAAAGATGACCTGACCTAATCTGACCTAACCCAACAACACCGTACGCTGCCTAATTTAGCGCAGCGTGCCAAGACCACTATAGCTGTCTTTCCCAGATTCAGGCTGAAAATATGAGATCACGGCTGAGCGTGGGAATCCACCGCATAGCCGTGCAATGACTAAAGTCAAAGCAGTCCCATCCTAACATAACCAAACCTTACCTAACCAAACGTAACATAACATAACCAGACGTGACGCTACCACGACTCGTGGCGATCCAGGAGACAAGGAGAGTGTGATAGCGCACAAAAGGGCACAGGGTTCCATAGAGTATCAATGTGTATCACAATATTCGAAGCTATCCAAACCTAACAGGGCGTAAACTAAACCAACCAAAAGTAGTCTAACACAGACTAACGGGACGCGTACAGTATGGCCGGCCACCCGGGGGTCGAGCAGAGTATAATATTGCAATATATATAGCAGAAATCCACCGAAAAGAAGGGTACAGCACAAATGTCTAAACTACGCTATCCTAAACTCACCAGTCGTAACATAGCCAAACGCAACATATCTTAGACTGACGTGCCGATACCGATACTGCTGGCCTGGAAATAGCCAACCGCAAAATACTAGAGCACAGTAGAGCGCAGAAATACGCCGAATAGCAGTGCATAGCACAAAAGGCAAGGCCATCCTGACCAAGCTTAACCTAACCTAACATATCCAAGCGTCATCTAACTCAAACAAATGTGCCACGACGGCTGTTGCTGGCCTTACCAGGGACAAGCAAATGCCATGAGAGCAATGCAGAACGCAGATATTGACAGAATGGCAGTGTATAGCACAGAAGTCAAAGCTACCCTAATCAAACCTTACCTAACATAGTCAAGAAAAGCATAACCTAACTCAACCTAGCGTTCCGAGACGCCTATTACTGCTCTCGTCGGTGTCGAGCAGAGTGTATTGGTGCAATGTAGATTGCAGGAATCCACCGAACAGCAGAGTACACAACAAAAGTTAAAGCCATCTGGCCTCCCAGATTCGAGCACAGTATAGTACAGTACAGTGGAGCGCAGGATTCCACCTAATAACAGTGTATAACGCGAAAGGCGAAGCTACCCAGGCATTACCCAAACTAACGTATCCTAAACAAACGTAACAGAACTCAACCTAACGTGCCACGACAAATATCGTTCGCAACCCCATAGTCGAGCAGAGTATTGTATAGCAATGTGTAGCGCTGAAATTCACCCAATAGCAATGTACAGCACAAAAGTCGAAGTTATACTAACTTAACCAGGCACAGCCTAATATAAACAGGCGTAGCGTATCTCAACAAAACGTGCCGCGATCGCTACTGCTGGACAATCCAGAGTCGAGCCGAAGGTATTAGAGGAAAGTAGATCACCGAAATCCATAGGATCGTAGTGTACAGCACAATAGTCACAGCTGCACGAACCTAACCAATAATAGCCTAACACAATCTTATTGCCAGGATCAACATATCTGGGATTCTCAGGGCCAAGCAGTACATAGTAGAGCACAGTCAAGCGCAGAAATCCACCGAAAAACAGTGTGTAGCTCGAAAGTCAAGGATAACATGATCGAGCTTACCCGATCCTAACCCAACCAAACAAAACATAGCTCGACCTTACATGCCGAAACCACTATTGCGGTTCTCCCAAGAGCCAGACAGAAGGTATTGGGCTGCAGTGGGGCGCAAAAATCCGCCGCATTGCAGTATATAGCACAACAGTCGAAGATAACCTGTCCCAACATAGCCAATCTTAACATTACCAAACGTATCCTTCCACAACATAACGAACCCGCAATCACTACTTCTCGCCTCCACAAAGCCAACCCGAATATGCTAGAGCACAGTAGTGCGCAGAGATCCAACGCATTGCAGTGCATGGCACAAAAGTGGAAGACGCCCTATCCTAACCTGACATAATCTAATCACTCCAAACGTAGCATAACACGACCTCACATGACGAGACCACTATTGCTGGCCTCAACAGAGAGAAGCTGAATGTACAAGAGCACAGCAGGGCGCAGAAATACACCGCATTGCAGGGTATATCACATAAGTTGAAGATACCCTAACGTAACATGACATAGACTAACCTAACCAAACGCAGCATAACTAAGAGTAACGTGCCGCGACCACGGCTTCCTGGCTCCCCGGAACCAAGCAGAACGCAGTAGAGCACAGTAGATCACAGAGATGCACCGAGCAGCAGTGTACGACACGAAAGCCAACGCTACCCTAACCAAACTTAGCCAAAGCCTAACCTAACCAAACGCAACCTGACACATGCCAATGTGCCACGAACACTATTGATCGCCTCACAAGAGTCGAGCAGTGTATAGTAGAGTAATGTAGAGCGCAGAAATCCACCGAATAGCAATGTACAGCCCAAACGTCAAAGAAATCCAACCCATGCCATCCTAACTCAACCTAACGAGACGAAACACATCTCATCCCATCATGCCCAGACCACCGTTACAGGCCACACCTGAGCCAAGTGGAACACATTAGAGCACCGTAGATGTCAAGAATCCACCGAATAGCAGTGCATGGCACAAAAGTATAATGTATTCGTTCCTAACATGGCCAAACGTGGCATAAGCAAACATAGCACGGCTTAAACTAACGTGCCGGGAACACTGTTGCTGTCGTCCGAAGAGCCAAGCAGAATATACCAGAGTACGGCAGAGAGCAGGCATCCAATGCATTGCAACGTACAGCATAAAGGGCAAAGTGGCATCTCCTGGCATAGCCAGACGTAACATAGCCGAACGCAACATAACTCAACCTAACATTACAAGGCCGCCATTGGTGGTCTCCACAGACGCAAGCCGCATGTAATAGGGAGCAGTAGAGCGCAGAGGTCCGCCGCATGGTAATGAATAGTACAAAAGCGGTGGATATCTTAGCATAATCTGACCCAAGTTAACCCAACCAAACGTAGCATAGCTCATGACAACTTTCCTCGACTGCTGCTTCTGGCATACCCGGAGGCAAGCAGAATATAGTAGAGCACTGTAGATCACAGGAATCCGCCGAAAAGCAGTGTACAGCACGAAAGACAAAGCCATCCAAACCAAATTTTACCAGCCTATCCGAACCTAACGTAACCTAACGCAGACTAACGTGCCTCGAGCACTAATGCACGCCTCCTTTGGGACGAGCAGTTTATAGTAGAGGAATGTAGAGCGCAGGAATCCACTAAGTAGCCGTATATAGCACAAAAGTCAAAGAAATCCTGACTAAGCTTTCCTAACCTAACCTAACGGAACGATACCGAACTCAAGATAACGTGCCGAGACCACACTTACTTGCCACCCCAGTGCCAAGCGGGACATATTCGAGAGCCGTAGAGTGCAAGAATCTAACGAAAAGCAGTTCGCGACACAAAAGTCTAATATACTCTACCCCAACCTGGCCAAACGTGACATAAGCAAACGTAGCACAACACAACCTCACGTGCCGAGAAAAATATTGCTGGCGTCTACAGAGTCGAACAGAATATACCAGGGCACACTAGGGCGCAGAAATCCACCGCATGGTGTATAGCACAAAAGGCAGACATACCCTGACATAACCTGACCAAAGCTAACCGAACCAAACGTAGTGTATCTGGACATAACTTGTCGCGACCACTGCTCCTGGCGTACTCATAGTCAAGCAGATTGTAGTAGAGCACGGTGGATTACAGATTTCCACCGAATAATAATCTATAGCACGAAAAACAGTGATATCAATACCGAACATTTCATAGCCTAACCTAACCAAACGTAACATAACTCAACCTAACCAGCCCCTACCACTATTACTCGCATCCCCAGAGTCGAGCAGAACTTACTAGAGGACAGTAGTGCGCTGAAATGAATTGAATCGCTGTACATGGCACAAAAGTCATATATATCAATGCCTAACCCAAGGGAACAGAGCCTAACCAAACGTAGCCTACCCCGACATAACGTGCCGCGACCACTATTGGTGGCCTCCCCAGGGACAAGCAGAATACAGCAGTGCACATACGAGCGCAGAAATCCACCGAACGGCAGTTAATAGCGCGAAAGTCAAAGCTATCCCTACCGAACTTAACCAAATCTAAACTATCCGAACGTAACCTAACTCAGCCTAAGGAGCCGAGACCAATATTGCTGGGCTCCTCAGAGCCAAGCATAAAATGTGAGAACACTGTAGAGCGCAGAAGACCGCCGCATTGCACTGTATAGGCAATAAGTCGAAGCTACCTTATCCTAACAGAGTCAATCGTGACACAACCAGACGTAACCTATCTCAACATGGAGCACCGCAACCACAACTTCTGGCCTCACCAGAGCCAAGCAGAATATACTAGAGCACATGAGAGCGCAGAAATCCACCGACTTGCAGTGCAAAGCACAAAAGTGCAAGATACCCTAACCCAACCTACCAAAACGTAGTGTAACTCAATATAACGTGATGAGGCGACTATTGCTGGGATCCCCGGATCCAAGCAGAACATATTAGAGTACAGAAGAAAGCAGAAATCCAACGAATAGTAATGTATAGCACAGAAGTCAAGGCAATCGCAAACCTAGTCTAACCAAACGTAGAATAACTGTACAAACGTAACACATACAAGCGTAACGTAAATATACCAAACTCGACGAGACCACAACGTCTTGCCTCCACAAAGACAAGCGGAATGTACTTTAGCACAGTAGAGAGCAGGAATCAAACGCATTGCAGTGAATAACACAAACGCAGTAGATATCTTAACCTAACCTTACCTAACCATACCATATCAAATGCAGCATGGATCAACGTAACGTGCCGCGAACAATGCTCGTGGCATCCCCAGAGTAAAGCAGAATGCTGTAGAGCTGAGTAGATCACAGATATCCACCGAATGACACTATATGGCACGAATGTGAGAGCTATCCTTGCCAAACATTTGCAAACCTGACCTAACCAATCATAACATAGCTCAAACTGACTTGCCACGGCCACTACTTCTCGCCTCACCAGAGTCGAGCGGAGTATAGCAGAGCGATGTACAGCGCGAAAGTACACCGCATTGCAGTGTATGGCCGTAAAGTCAAAGATATCCAAACCATATCTGAACTAACCTAACCTATCCGATCGTAGCATATCTAAACGTACGGTGCCTAGTCCACTATTGCTGGCCTTCCCAGAGTCGAGCAGAGAATAGTAGAGTAACCTAGGGCGCATAGATCCACCGAATAGCAGTGTGTAGCATAAAAGACAGAGACACTTTAACCACACCATCCTAAACTTGCCTAACGTGACGTAGCTTTACTCAATCTGACATGCCGAGACCACCATTTCTGACCACCCCAGAGCCAAGCAGCAAATATCTGAGCGCAGTAGAGGGCAGAAATCCACCGAATAGCTGTGTATGGCATAAGAGTCTAAGCTATTCTCTCACAACATGACCAAACGTGTCATAAGCAGACGTAGCCTAATTAAACATAACGAGTCGGGACCAATATTGCTGGCCTTCCCAGTACGAAGCTGAATAAGCTGCGGAACAGTAGAGAGCAGAAATCCGCTGCATTGCAGTGCATATCACAAATGTCGAATGTACAATACCTTAACTTGTCCTAACCTAACCTATTCGAACGTATTGCATCTCGACGTAGAGTGTAGCGACCAATATTGCTGGCCTCACCGGAGCCAAGCAGAACATGTTAGAGCACAGTAGAAGGCAGAAATCCACCGAATAGCAGTGTATAGCACAAAAGTCAAGGCTATCGTTCCCAAACCTAGCCAAACATGTCATAAACCTACGTAACCATTCGCAACCAAACGCGCCGACACCATTATTGCTGGCCTCCCCAGATCCAAGCAGAAAATGCTACAGCAGAGTACAGCGCAGAAATCCGCCGCATTGCGCTGTATAGCACAATCCTTAAATCCAACATATCCTAACATAACCAAACGTAACACAACCAAACGTAACATAACTCAACATAACGTCCCGCGACCACAATTTCTGGCCTCCACAAAGCGCAGCAGATTACACTCGAGCACAGTGGAGCACAGAAATTAACCGCATTGCAGTGCAAAGCAAAAAAGTGGAAGATACCCTAACCTATCCTGGCGTAATCTACCCCATCCAAAATAGCATAACTCAACATAACGTGATGAGGCATATGTCTCAGGACCCCCAGAGCAAAGCTAATATTAGAGCATATTAGAAAGCAGAAATCCACCTAACAGCAGTGTAGAGCACGAAAGGCATAGAAAACCTGACCTAGCCCGACATAACCTAACCTAACCAAACATAACATAACTCAACCTAACGTTCCGAGACGACTATTACTGGCCACCTCGGGGCCAAGCAGAGCATTTGAGAACGTAGTAGTGGGCAGGAATCTACCGTATGGCATTGAATAGCACAAAAGTCTAAGCTATTCTGTCCCATCATAGCCAAACTTGTCATATGCAAGGGTAGCCTAACTAAACCTAACGCGCCGAGACCACCATTCCTGGCTTGCGTGGAGCCATAAAAGATATACCAGAGCAGAGCAAGGCGCAGAAGTCCGACACATTGTACTGTATATCACAAAGGTTAAAAGTATCCAGACCCAACATGACCTAACCTAACCTATACAAACGTAGTGTAAGCAAACATAACGTGACGAGACCGACATTGCTGGCATATCCGGAGTCAAGCGGAATATGCTAGAGCACAGCAGGGCGCAGAGATCCACCGCATTGCAGTGTATAGCAGGAAAGTCAAACATACTCTGACCTATCCTGACCACATCTAACCTGTACAAACGCAGTGTGCCTAAACATGGCGTGACGAGCACAATATTTCTGGCCTCCACAGAGACAGGCAGAATGTACTACAGCACAGTAGAGTGCAGAAATCCGTCGCATAGCGGTGTACAGCACAAAAGCCGATGATACCCTAACCTAACTTCACCCAACCTAACCTAACGAAGCTTAACCAAACTCAGCCATACGTGCCGCAACCGCTATTTCTCGTCTCCCCAGAGACGAGCAGGGTGACGTGGAGTAATGTCGAACGCAGAAATCTACCGAATAGCAGTGCACGTCACAAAAGTCGAAGCTATCCTAACCTAACCTAACCTAACGCAACCAAACCAAGCGTACGACAGCTCAACCTAACGTGCCGCCACCACTGCTGCTGGTACCCCCAGAGTCAAGCAGAGTATCCTCAAGCACTTTAGGTCACAGGAATCGACCACATAGTAGTGTATAGTGCGAGTGTCGTTGCTATTCCAACCAAACTTATCCTAGCCTAGCCAAACAAAACGTAACCTAACACAAACTAACGTTCCGCGACCGCCACTGCTCCCATCCGCAGAGTCGACTGGAGTATAGTAGAGCATTGCAGAGCGCGGAAATGCATCGAATAGCTGTGTACAGCAAAAAAGTCAAAGAAATCACAACCAAACCTTCGAATCCTAACCTAACGAACCGAAACCTAACAAAACCTAACGTGCCGAGGCGACAAATACTGGCCACCCCAGAACCAAGCAGAACATTTTAGATCACAGTAGAGTGCAGAAAACCATGGAATAGCGGTGTATGGCACAAATATCAAAGATAACCTAACCTAACCAAACATAACCTAACCCAACCGAACGTAGTCTAACCCAACATAACGTGCCACGACCGCAATTGAAGGCCTTCGTAGATCAAAGTAGAGCAAATTAGGGCACATTATAGCACAGGAATCAACCGAAAAGCAGTGTATAGCTCAAGAGCCAAGGTAGCATGGCCTAGAATAGCCAAACGTAACATAACCAAACGTAACATAACCCAACCTACCATGACGTGACCTCTACTGCAGGCCTCCGCGGAGACAAGGCGAATGCACTAGGGAGCAGTAGTGTGCAGGTATCCAGCGCACGGTAGTGAACAGGACAAAAGTCGAAGGTATCATAACTTAACCTGACTTAACCTAACCTAACCAAACGTAGCATATCTCAACGTAACGTGCTGCGACCACGGCCCCTGGTGTCCCCAGAGCCAAGCAGGAGACACTTGAGTACAGTGGATCACAGGAATCCACGGGATAATTGTGTATAGCACAAAAGTCAAAGCTACCCTGACCAAACATATCCTAGCCTGACCTAACCAGTCATTACATAACGGAACCTTGCGTGCCACGGCCACTATTGCTCGCCACCACAGAGTCGAGCGGAGTATAGTAGTGCAATGTAGAGCGCAGAGATCCACCGAAAAGCAGTTTTTAGCACAAAAGTCAAACATTCCCTAACCAAGGCTTCCTAATCTAACCCAACGATGCGTAACCTGACACAACCTTACGTGCCGAGACCACTATTTCTGGCTACCGCAGGGCCAAGCAGAGCACAATGACGAACAGTAGGGCGCAGAAATTCGCGGACAGCAGTGTATAGCGCAAAGGTCAAAACCATCCTATCCTATCCTAAACAAACGTAATACATCTAAGCGCAGCGTAACAAAATCTAACGTGCCGAGGCCTCTACTGCTTGTCTCCACAGGACCAAGCATAATATGCTAGAGCACAGCAGGGCACAGAAATCCACCGCTCTGCTGTATATAGCACAATAGTCTAACACACTCTGACATAAGCCTTCCTTACCTAACCTATCCAAACGTAGTGTAACTAAACACGGCGTGACGAGACCAACATTGCTGGTCACTCCAGGACAACGAAGAGCAAACCAGGGCACGATAGAACGCAGAAGTCCACGGAATAGCAGTTTGCAGCATGAAAGTCAAAGTAGCCAGCTCAACCAAGCCAAACGTGACATATTCAAACGTATCCTGGCTCGACATAACATGACGAGACAATTATTGTTGGCATGCACAGAGACCAGCAGAATGTACCAGAGCACAGTAGTGCGCAGAAACCTATCACATTGCATTGAACAGCACAAAAGTCGAAGATGCCCTGACCTAACGTGTCCAAACCTAACATCACCGAACGTAACAAAACTCGACCTAACGTGCCGAGATCACCATAGCGGGCCACCCAAGAGCCACGCAGAAAATATGTGAATGCAGTAGAGCGCAGAAATCCGCGGATGGCAGTGTATAGACAAATGTCTGGACTATCCCATCCTAGCCTCACAAAACGTGATATACCCGAACGTAGCATAAGTGAAACTAACGTACCGAGACCACTGTTGCTTTCAACACCAGAGGCAAATAGAAAATACTAGAGCACGCTGGAGGGCAGAAGTCCGCGGAATTGAAGTTTACGGCACAAAAGTCGAAGATATCCTTTCTTATTATATCCAATCTTAACAACACCGGACGTAACATAACTCAACCTAACGTACCCCGACTACTATTGCTGGCCTCCCCAGGGTCAAGCAGAATGTAGTACAGCTTACCATTACCGAAATTAAGTAAACCTAAACTAACCAAACGTAACCAAACTCAACTTCATGTGCCGAGACCAATATTGCCGGCATTCGCAGGGACAAGCATAACGCAGTAGAGCACAGTAAAGCGCAGAAGTACTCCGAATATCAGTGTATAGCACGAAAGTTTAAGTTCACCTGACCGAGCTTAGCCTAACCTAACCTAACCAAAAGTAACCTTACTCTGCCTAACGTGCCGTGACTACTATTGCTGGCTTCCACTGCCCCAAGCAGAAAATAATACAACGCTGTAGAGCGCAGAAATCCGCGGATAGGTGTGTATAGTTCAACAGTCTGAATTGTATAATCCTGACCTTCCAAACGTAACAAAACCTAACGCAGCAAAGCTCAACCTAACGTGCCGAGACCACTATTCCTGGCCTCCCCAGGGACAAGTAGAGAAAACCCGAGCACAGCAGAAAGTAGAAATCCAGCGCATTGCAGTTTACCGCACGAAAGTCAAACATATCCTGACCAAACATTGCATAAACTATCCTATCCAAACTTAGTGTAACCAAATACAACTTGACGAGACCAATATTGCTGGCCTCCCGGGGCCAAGCAGAGCATATTAGAGTACATTAGAGCGCAGAAGTCCACCGAATAGTAGTGAATAGCACAAAAGTCGAAGATACCCAGTCCTAAGCTGACCTAACCTAACCTAGATGAACGTAGTATGTCGCAACTTAACGTGCCGCGACCACTGCTCCTGGCCTCCCCTGAGCCTATCAGAGTCTAGCAGAGCACAGTAGACCACTGAAATCCACCGAATAACAGTGTATAGTACGAAAGTCAATTGTGCACTGACCAAACTTATCCTAACATAACCTTACCACGCGTGACCTATCCCATCCTGACTTGCAAGGACCTCTACTGCTCGTCTCCCCATGGTCGAGCAGAGTATGGTGGGGCAATATAGACCACAGAAATCCAACGTATAGCTGTTTCTGGCATAAAAATCAAAGAAACCCTGACAGAGCGTTCCTAAACTAACCTAACGATACGTAACCTTACCCATCCTAATATACAGAGACCACTGCTACTGACAACCCCATGACCAAGCAGGGCATATTATAGCGCATCAGAAAACAGAAGTCCACGGAATAGCATTGTATAGCACAAGAGTCATAGTAGGCCACCCGATCCTAGCCAAACCTGACAAGACCAAACGAAGTCTAAGTGAACCTAACACTACGTGACCACTATTGCTGGCCACGGCAGAGACTAGCAGAATGTACTAGAGGAAATAAGAACGCAGAAATCGACCGCATTGGAGTGTATAGCACAAAAGTCGAGTACATCCTAACCCAACCTAACCTAACACAACCGAAGCAAGCGAAGCATAGCCCATCGCAAAGTGCAGCGGCCACTGCTTCTAATACCCCAGAGCAAGGCAGAATGTAGTAGAGCACAGTAGATCACAATACGCCGAAAAGCCGTTTACAGCACGAAGGCCACAGTAGCCTGTCCTAACCAAGCCAAACGTTACATACCAAAACGTAACATAACCTAACCTAAGGTGCCGAGACCACTACTTCTGGCCGCCCCAGAGCCAAGCAGTGCATATTATAGCACGTTAGTGCACAGAAATCGACGATGTAGCATTGAATAGCATGAAAGACAATCTTGCATATCTTGACCAAGCCAAACGTGACATACCCAAACGTAGTATAACTAAGCCTAACATTACGAGACCATTTTTTCTGACATCGACACAGGTAAGCAGAATATACTAGAGGACATTGGAGCGCAGGAATCCATCTGATTGCAGAGAATAGCACAAAATCCGAGGATAGCATAGCCTACCAGACCTAATATAACCTAACGAAACACAGCATAACTCAACATGACGTGCCGCGACCGCTGCTCCTGCCCCCCCCCCCCCGAGCAAAGCAGAATGTGGTAGAGCACAGTAGATCACAGTAACCCACGGAATAGCAGTTTGCAGTTAAAAGGTCAAAGAAACACTAACCGGGCCTGCGTAACCTGATCTAACGAAACGTAACATTACTCAAACTTACCTGTCGAGACCATCATGACTGTCCACCCCAGAGCCAAGGAGAGTATATTGTAGCACATTAGAGCGTGGAAATCCACCGAATAGCGGTGTATAGCACAAAAGTCAAAGGTAAACAGACCGAGCTTGACACAACGTAACCTAACCGTACATAACATAACACGACTATTGCTGTTCTCGCCAGAGCCAAGCCGAAAATATTGCAACACAGTAGAGTGCCGACTTCCGCGGTTATCAGTGTATAGCACAAAAGCATGAACTATGCGATCCTATGCTCACCAAACATAACACAACCAAACGTGGCGTAACTCAAGCTAACCAGCCGAGACCACTATTGCTGACCTCCCAAGCGCCAAGCAGTATTTACTACGGCGGGATAGGGCGCAGAAATCCACCGAATAGCAGTGTAGAGCGTAAATGATAAAGCTGCCCTAGCCAAACATGGCCTAACAAAACCTAGCCGGACGTAACCAGACTCAGCGTAACGTGTCGAGAAGACTATAGCTGTACATCCCAGAGACAAGCATGTAATACTAGAGCGCTGTTGGGCACAGAAAGCCACCTAATAGCAGACGAGAGCACAAAGGTCCAACTTATCCTCTCCTAACTTAACCGAAAATAACCTAACTCAAACTAATGTGCCGCAACCTCTATTTCACGCCTCCGCAGAGTCAAGCGGAACAGGTTAGCGTAGCATAGAACGCAGAAATCCATAAAATCGCAGTGTATATCACAAAAGTCAAAGCTACCCAAGCCTAACCCAAACCAACAGAACATAACCAAACATTGGCTGACTCAAGCAAACGTGCCGAGACAGCTATTTTTGCCCTCCCCGAAGTCAAGCAGGACATACTAAAGCACAGTAAACCGCAAAATCCACCATATAGCAGCGTACGGCGCAAGAGTTGAAGATATCCCGATAACTTTGCCTTACCCAACCAAATCGAACGTGACCTGACTCATCATAAATTACTGAGACCACTATGGCTGGCCTTGCCGGAGCCAAGCTGAAAATATTTGAGCAATGTAGGGCGCAGAAATCCACCTAATAGCAGACCACAGCACTAAAGTCATAGCTATCCTCTCCCAGCATACGGAATCGTAATATAACCGACCATATCCTAACTTACCCTGACGTGCATAGACCGCTATTGTTGCCATCCCCAGAGACAAGCGGGGCATACTAGAGCACTGTAGAAGACAAAAATCCATAGGATAGCAGTGTACAGCCCAAAAGTTAAGACTACCATAAACCAACACAACTTAACACATGCTAACCGCACGTAACCTGTCTCAACGTAGCGTGACGAGATTACAATTGCTGGCTTCTCAGAGCCAAGCTGAAAATATTAGAGCGCTATGGGGATTAAAAATGCACCTAAGAGCAGACTATAGCACTAATGGCAAAGATATTCCCTCCTAACGTGCCGCGAGCACTATTGCTAGCCTGGCCAGATCCAAGCAGAAAATATTAGAGCACTGTAGGGCGCAGATACACACCTAATAGCGGACTATAACGCAAAAGTCAAAGCTATCCTCTCCTAACCTATCCAAACGTTACATTACGGAACGTAATTAAGCACAACCCAACGTATCGCGGCAACTATTGCTGGCCTCCAGTGAGCCGAGCAGAACGCATTAGTGGAGAGTAGAGCGCAGGAATCCATGGGATCGCAGTATATATCGGAAAAGTCGGAGCTACCAGACCCCAACCCAAACCAACAGAACATCAGCATACGTAGCGTAACTGAAACTAACGTGCCGAGACAGTGATAGCTGCACAAATCAGAGCCAAGCAAGACATACTAGAGCACAGTAGATCGCAGATTTCCACCGATTAGCAGTGTACAGCAGATAAGTTAATGCCACACCGGCCAACGCTAGCCTAACCCACCCTAACCAAACGTAACCTGACTCAATATAAAGTGCCGATACCGCTATTGCTGGCCTTCCCGGAGCAAAGCTGAAAATATTAGAGCAGAGTAGGGCGCAGAAATACGCCTGATGGCAGAGTATAGCACTAACGTCAAAGCTACCCTCTCCTAACCTAACCAATCGTTACATAACCAAACGTAGCCTCACTCAATCTAACATGACGCGATCACCATTGCTGGCCTCCCTAGAGCTAAGCAGAACACGTTAGCGGAGAGTAGAACGCAGAAATCCATAGAATCGCAGTGTGCATCGGAAAAGTCATAGTCACCCAAACCATCAGAACATAACGAAACATAGCCTAACTCAACCTAACGTGCAGAAACCGCTATTCCTACCACCCCGCAGTGCCATGCAGGGCATACTATAGCACGGTGGATCGCAGCACACCCCCGAATAGCAGTGCACCGGACAAAAGTTGAAGCTATTTCCAACCAAACTTAGCCTAACACAACCTAACCGAACGTAACGTGGCTCAAAGCAAAGTGCCGAGAGCACTATTCCCGGCATTCCCAAACACATGCTGAGCATGTTATAGCACCGTAGGTGGCAGAAATACACCTTATAACAGACTATAGCCCTAAAGTCGAAGCTCTCCTCTCCTAACCTAACCAATCGTAATATATCCAATCGCATCCCAACTCAACGTAACGTGCAGCGACCACTATTGCTAGCCTCCCCAGATCCAAGCAGAACACACTAGTGGAGAGTAGATCGTAGAAATCCATACAACCGCATTCTGCATCTGAAAAGTCACAGCTACACAAACCAGTAGAACGTAATGAAACTTGGCCTAACTCAGCCTAGCATGCCGTGGCCGTTATTGCTGCCCTCCCCTGAGCGAAGCAGGACATACTAGCACACTGTAGATCGCAGATATCCACCGAATAGCTGTGTACAGCACAAAGGATAGAGATATGCCAACCAAACCTTGCCTAGCCGGAACTAACCGAATGTAACGAGACTAAGCGTAACGCGCTGAGACCACTATTGCTGTCCTTCCTAGAGCCATGCCGAAAATACTAGAGCACTGTTTTGCCAAGGAATCCACCTAGTATGAGACTATAGCACTAAAGCCAAGGCAGGCATCTCTAAACCTAACCAATCGTAACATAACCAAGCGTAACATATCACAAACCCACGCGTCGCGACCACTGTTTCTAGCATCCCCTGAGCCAAGCTGAATACATTAGAGAACTGTGGTAAGTAATCCACCTAATCATTCAAACCTATCCTCCCCTAACATAACCAATCGTGGCATAACCAAACGTGGCATAGCAAAACCTAACGTGCCGCGACCACTATTGCTGGCCTCCGCAGAACCAACAAGAACATATTAGCGGAGAGTAGGGCGCAGAAATCCATATCACCGCAGTGTAAATCTTGAAAGTCGAAGCTACCCAATCCCAACCGAAACCCACGGAACATAAAGGAACATAACCTAACTCAACCTAACGGGACGAGACCATTAATGCTGCCCTCCCAAGATCCAAGCAGGACATACTATAGCACAGTAGAACGGAGAAGTCCACCGAGCAGCAGCGCACCGCACAGACCTTGCAGCTATCCTGACCAAACTTAGGCAAACCCAACCTAGCCGAACGTAACGTGGATAATCATTAAGTGCTGAGACCACAATTGCTGCCCTTCCCAGAGCTAAGCTGAAAATATTAGAGCACTGTAGGAAGCAGAACTCCACCTAACAGCAGACCATAGCGCGAAAGTCAAACCTATCGTCTCCTAACCTAACCAATCGCAGCATAACCAAACGTAACATAATTCAGCTAATGTGCCGCGTCCACAATCGTTGGCCTCCCCAGAGCCACGCAGAACACATTAATGAAGAGCAGATCTCAAAAATACATAGAATCGCAGTGTACATCGGAAAAGTCAAAGCTACCCATACCTAACCGAATCGAACAGAGCATAGCCAAACATAGCCAAACACAACCCAACTTGCCGCATTTGCTGTAGCAGCCCACATATGCGATCAGGACATACTGGAGCACAGTAGAGCGCAGAGGTACACCGAATAGTAGTGTACAGCACAGAAGTTAGATCTGCCATAGCAATGCCAAGCACAACTAAGCCTAACCGGCGTAAGCTGTCTCAACATAACGTGCTGTGGCCACGACTGCTGGCCTCCTCAGAGCCAAGCAGAATACATTAGTGCAGAGTAGAACGCAGAAGCCCATCGAACCGCAGTGTACACCAGAGAATTCAAAGCTACCCAAACCTAAACCAAACGAACCGAAAATACACCAACACAGCCTAACTCAGCCTAACGTGCCAATACCGATACTGCTGACCACCCGCCCCCCAACACCACTGATCCAGGCAGAACATACCAGGGCACAGTATATCGTACAAATCCACCAAAAGCGGTGTGCAGCACAGAAGTCAAAGCTATCCTAAGCAAATTTATCCTAACCCAACGTAAGGGAACGTAATCGTACTCAACGTAACGTACAGGGACCACAAGAGCTAGCCCTCCTAGAGCCAAGCTGAATTCATTAGAGAACTGTGGGACTTAGTAATCCACCTAATCAGTCAAATCTATTCTCTTCTAACGAACCAATCGTGACGTAACCAAACGTAACCTAACTCAAACTAACGGGCCGCGACCACTACTGCTGGCCTCCACAGAGTCAAGCAGGGCACATTGTGGGAGAGTAGAATGTTGAAATCCATAGAATCGCAGTGTATACCAGTAAAGTCAAAGCGACCTAAACCAAACTGGAAGAAACAGGACATAGCAAAGCATAGCCTAACACAAACTTACGTGCCGAAACCGCTATTGCTGCCCCCCACCAAAGCCAAGCAGGACGAACTAGAGCACAGCACAACGCAGATGTCCTCCGACTGGCAGTGCACAGTAACAAAGACAATGATATCCTAAAAGAACTTGGCTTCGCCCAGCCTAACCTGACGTATCATGAGCCTACATAACGTGTCGAGGCCACTATTGCTGGCCTTCGCAGAGCGATGCTGAAAATATTAGAGCAATGTAGGGCGCAGAAATCCACCTAATAGCAGACTACAGCACTGAGTCATAGCTATCCTCTCCTTACCTAACCATTCGTAACAAGAACAAATGTAACCTATCTCAGCCTAACGTGCCGCGACAACTGATGCTGGCCTCCTCAGGGCCAAGAAGAATATATAAGCGGAGACAAGGACGTAGAAATCCATAGAAACGCAGTGTATATCAGAAAACTCAGAGCTGCCCAATCTTAACCCAAACTGACGGGACATAGCCGAACATAGCCTAGCACAGCCTAAAGTGTATGGACCGCTACTGCTGCCATCTGCAGAGCCAAGTTGGACATACCAGAGTACAGGACTGCGCAGAAGCACACCGAACAGCAGTGTACAGCGCAATAGTTAAAGCTATCCCAGCCAAACTGACCCTAACCGAACATAACCGTACGCAACCTGACACTACTTTACGTGCCGAGACCACTATTGCTGGCCTGCCCAGGGCCAAGTTGAAAACAATAGAGCACTGTTGGGTGCAGGAGTCCACCCAATAGCCGACTATAGTACTACAGTCAAAGCTACCCGCTCCTAACCTACCCAATCGTAATATGAACGAACATAAGATAGCTGAACCAAGCGTGCCGCGTCCACAACTGCTAACCTCCATATAGCCAAGCAGGGCATACTAAAGCGCATTAGAGCGCAGAAATCCAACGAATAACTGTGTACAGCACAAGGTTATTGCTTCCCCAACTAGACATAGCTTCACCCGTCCTAGCCGTACGTAACCAGTATGAAAATAACGAGCCGACAACACTACTGCTGGCCTTCTCAGATCCAAGCTGTAAATACTGGAGCATTACAGGGCGCAGAAATCCACCCAATAGCAGTCTATAGCAGTATTGTCAAAGCAATCCCCTCCTAACCGAACCAAACGTAAAGGAACGAAACGTAACATAACTCAACCTAATGTGCTGCGACCACCATTGCTGTCCACCGCAGAGCCAAGTAGAACACGTTAGTGTAGAGTAGAACGCAGAAATCCACTGAATCGCAGCGTACATCAGAAAAGTCAAAGATACCCAAACATAGCCTGACTAAACCCAACGTGCCGAAAACGTTATTGATGCATCCCGAGAGCCAAGCACGACACACTAGAGCGCAGAAGAGCGCAGAAGAGCGCAGAGAGCGCAGAAATCCACCGAATAGCAGTGTACAGCACGGAAGCTGTAAGTATTCTGCCCAAACTTTACCTAACCCAACCTAACCGGACATAATATGACTGAACACAACGTACAGGGACCACTATTGCTTGCCTTCCAAGAGCCAAAGTGAATAAATTTGGGCACTGTGGGTCGCAAGAATCCACCTAATAACAGACTATAGCACTACAGTCAAAGCTGTCCTATTCTTACCGAAGCAAACATAACATAACCAAACGTATCCTAACTCAAACAAACGTGCCGCGACGACAACTGCTGGCCTCCTCATAGCCAAGCAGAACACCTAGGCGAAGACTAGAACGCAGAGGTCCGTACAATCGCATTGTATATCAGAAAATTCTAAGCTGCCCATACCTAATCCAAACCAACAGAACATAACCAGACATAGCCTAACTCCACTTAACATTCCGAGAAGGCCATTGGTGCCCTCCCCAGATCCAAGCAGGGCATACTAGAGGAAAGTAGATCGCAGGAAGCCAACGAGTAGCAGTGTACAGCACAAAGGTTACAGCTATCCAAAACTAACTTATTCTAACCCAACATAGCGGAACGTAACCTGACCCAACATACCGTGCCGAGACTACTGCTGCTGTCCTTCCCCGAGCAAAGATGAAAATACATGAGCACTGAAACGCGCAGAGATCAAACTAATAGCGGACTATAGCACTGTAGTCAAAGCTTTCCTCTCCTTACCTAAGCATACACAACATTACCAAACGTAACCTAACACAGCCTATCGTGACGCAACAACTGTTGCTGGTGTCCCCAGAGCCAGACAGAACAAATTAGTGAAGAGTAGGACGCAGGAGTCCATAGAATTGCAGTGTAAATCAGAAAAGTAGGAACTACCCAAACCTAATCCAAAGCGACCGAAAATAGCAAAACAGAGCCTAACTCAAACTAACGTGCCGAAACCGCTACTGCTGCACCCCCCCGGCAGGCAGGACTAAGTGGGGCACAGTAGAGCACAGTCCTCCGCAGAATATCTGTGTACAGCAGAATACATAAGGCTTTCCTAACCAAGCATAGCCAATCCCGACCTAACCGAACGTAACATGAATAATCATATCGCGCTGAGACCACTACTACTGTCCTCCCCATATCATGCTGAAAACGTTATAGCACTGTGTGGCGCAGAAATCCCCCTAATAGCAGAATATAGCACTAAAGCGAAAGCTGGGCTAACCTAATATAAGCAATTGAAACATAACCAAACATAACCTAGCACAATCTAACGGGCCACGAGCGATACCGCTGGCCTCCGTAGAGCACACTAGTTGTGATTAGGAGGCAGAAGACCATAGAAGGGCAGTATATCAGAAGAGTCAATGCTTCACAAACCTAACCCAAGCAAAAACATCATAACCAAACATAACTTAACAGAACCTAACGTGCCGAGAACGTCATTACTGCCCTCCTCAGAGACAGTTAGGACATACCAGGGCATAGTAGAGCGCAGAAATCCACCGAACAGCAGCGTACGGCACAACAGTCAAGGCGATCCTAACCAAATTTAGCCACACCCAACATAACCGAACTTAACCTGACCCAACATAACTTGCTGAGACCACTATTGCTGGCCTTCACAGAGCGAAGCCGAAAACATTAGATCAATGCAGGGCGCAGAAATCCACCTAATAGCAGACTACGGCACTGAAGTCAAAGCTATCCTCTCCTAACCTAACCAATCGTAACATAACCAAACGTAGCATAACTCAACCTATCGTGCCGAGACCACTATTGCTGGCATTCCTTGAGCCAAGCTGAAAGTACTATACATCTGCAGAGTGCAGGAATCCACCTAATGGCATACTATAGCTCTAAAGGGGAGCTGCCATCTCCTATCGAAACCAACCGTAACATAGTCTATCGTAACCTAGCTTACCTAACATGCCGCGACAGACATTGCTGGCCTCCACAGAGCCAAGCAGAACAGATTAGTGGAGAGTACAGCGCAGAAAGCCATAGAATTGCAGTGTATATCAGAAGGTTCAAAGCTACCCAAATATAACCCAAACGAACGAGACATATCGAAGCGTAACCCAACACATGCTAAAGATCCGAGACCGTTATTGCTGTACTTCCAAGAGCTAAGCAGGACATACTAGAGCCAGTAGAGCGCAGAAGTCCGCCGAATTGCAGTGCACAGCACAAAAGTAAAAGCTATCCTGACCAAACATAGACTGACCCAACCAAACCAATCGTAAAATGGGACAGCGTAACGTGCAGAGGCTACTATTGCCGGGCTTGTCGGATCCAAGCTGGAAATATTAGAGCACTGCAGGGCGCAGAGATCCACCTAATAGTAGACTATAGCACTATAGCCCTAGCTATACTCTCCTACCCTAGCGAATCCTATCGTAAGCAAACGTATTCTGGCGAACACAGACTTGACGCGACCACCACTACTGGCCTCCATGGAAACAAGCAGGACATACTTGGCCGCAGTAGAACGCATAAATCCACCGAACAGCTGTGTGCCACACAAAGGATGAAGCTATCCTGACCAAACTTATCCTATCCCAACCTAACCGATCGGAACCTGACACAACGTAACGTGCAGGGGCTACAATTGCTGGCCTGCCCAGATCCAATCTGATAGCATTAGAGCACTCCACGGCGCAGAAATCCCCCTAATATCAGGGTACAGAACTAAAGCCAAAGCCATCCTCTCCTAACATATTCGTACTTAACATGACCAAACGTAACCGAACTCAACCTAACGTGCCGCGGCCGTCATTGCCGTCCTCCCCAGAGTCACGCGGGACATGTTAGTGCAGAATAGAACGCAGAAATCCATTTAATCGCTGCGTATATCGGAAAAGTCGAAGCTACCCAAGCCTTGCCCAAACCAACAGAAGAGAACCAAACATAGCCTGACTCCCACTAACGTGCAGAGACAGCAACTGTAGCCCTTCCCAGAGCCAAGCAGGATATACTAGAGCACAGTAGGGCACAAAGCCCACCGTATAGCAGTGTACAGCACAAAAGGTAAAGCGATCCAGACCAAACTTTGATATACCCAACAAAACCGAACGTAACCTGACGCATCATAACATGCCGAGACCACTACTGCTGGCATTGCCAGAGTCAAGCTGAAAATATTAGTACGTTGTAGTGCGCAGAAGTCCACCTAATAGCAGACTACAGCACTAAAGGCATAGCTATCCCCACTTAGCATAGGGAACCGTAACATTACCGACCATACTCCTACCTTCCCTCACGTGCCGCGACCACTATTTATGTGCCCGCCAGCGTCAAGGGAAACACGTTAGGGGAGAGTAGAGGACAGTAGTCGATTTAATCGCTGTGTATATCAGAAAAGTCGAAGCTACCCAAGCCTAGCCCAAACCAACTGGTCACAACCAAACGTAGCCTGACTCAACCTTACGTGCCGAATCCGCTACTGTCGCGCTCCCCTTGGCTAAGCAGGACATACTAGAGCACAGTAGATTGCAGAACGCCACCGAAGAACTGTGTACAGCTCAAAAGTTAAAGCTATCCTGACCAAACATAGCATAACCCAACAGCACCGATAGTAACCTGACCCATAGTAACGTGCCGAGGCCACTATTACTGGGCTCCCCAGAACCAAGGAGGACATACTAGAGCGCAGTACAGTGCAGAAGGCCACAAAATATCAGTGTACGGCACAAAAGTTAAAGCTAACCTGATCAAACTTAGCCTGACCTAATCTAATCGAACGAAGCCTGACTCATCATAACGTGCCGAGACCACTATTGCCGCCCTTGCGAGAGCCATGCTGAAAATAATAGGGCACTCTATGGCGCAGAAATCCTCATAATAGCAGACTATAGCACTAAAATCAGAGCTATGCCCTCCAACCATGTCCAATCGCAACGTAACAGAACGTATCCTAACTCAACCTAACGTGCCCAGGCCGCTGCAACAGCGGCCCTTAGAGTAAAGCAGGACTTTCTAGAGCACAGTAGATTGTAGAGATCCACAGAATATCAGTGGAGAGCATAAAAGTTAAAGCTACACTTACCAAACGGAGCCTAACCCAACCCAACCGGACGTAGTTTCACTCATCATAACGTGCCGAGACCACTCTTGCTCGGCTTGCCAGAGACAAGCTGAAACATTAGAGCACTTGAGGGCGCAGAAATCCGCCTATCAGCAGACTATAGCGCTAAAGTCAAAGCAACCTTCTACTAACCCTACCAATCGTAAAATAGTCAGCCATATCCTGAATTAATATAATGCGACGCCACCACTATTTCTGGCCCCGCCAGAGTCAAGCGAAACACAATTGTGTAGAGTAGGACGCAGAAATCCATAGAATCTCAGTGTACATCGGAAAAGTCAAATCTACCCAAACCTAACCCAAACAATCAGAATATTACCGAACGCACTGTAGCGCAAGCTTACGTGCCTAGACCGCTATTGCTGCGCTCCCCAGAGACGGGCAGGGCATAATAGGGCACAATAGAACGCAGAAACACTCCGAATAGCTGTGTACAGCACAAAAGTTAAGACTATCGTATCCAAGCCTATCATATGGCAACATAACCGAAATTAACCTGACTGCAAATAACGTGCCGAGATCACTATATCTGGCCTTTCCAGAGACAACCTGAAAATTTTGGAGCGCTATAGGGCGCAGAAGTCCAAATAATAGCAGACCACAGCACTAAAGACAAAGATATTCTCTCCTACCATAACCAATCGTAACATAACCAAACGTAACAAAACTCGAACTATCGTGCCGCGACCACCGTTGCTGGCTTCCCCACAGACAAGCGGAGCACATTAGTAGGGAGCAGAACGCAGAAATCCATTGATTCGCAGTGTATATCGGAAAAGTCAAAGCTACGTAGGCTTAACCAAAGCCAAAGGCACATGAAAAAACTTAGCCTAACGCAACCTAACGTGCCGTGAGCGCTATTGCTTCCCTCCCCAGGGCCAAGAAGGACATACCAGATCATAGTAGAGCGCAGAAGCCAACCGAATGGCAGTGTACGGCAAGAAAGGTAAAGCAACCCTTACGAAACGTAGCATAACCCAACTTAACCGAACGTAGCCTGACTCATCACAACTTGCCGAGACAACGCTTGCTAGCCTTGCCAGAGCCAAGCTGTAAATACTAGTGCACTGCAGGGCGCGTGAACCCTCCTAACGGCAGAGTAATGCACTAAACACCGATCTGTCCCCTCCAAACCTAACCAACCGTAATATAACATCACATAACCTAGCACAATCAGACGTGTCGCGACCACTATTTCTGCCCCCCCCCCCACAGAGCCAAGCAGAACACATTTGTGGAGATTGCGACGCAGAAACAAATATGATCGCAGGTTATATCGGAAATACCCGAGTTACCCGAACCAAGCACACACAAACAGAATAAAACCAAACAAAGCCTATCTCACACTAACGTGCCGAGGCCGCTATTGCTGCCCCTCCCCGATTCAAGCAGGGCATACTAGAGCAGCGTAGAACGCACAAATCCCAAGAATAGCTGTGTACGGCACAAAAGTTAAAGATACACTGACAAAAATTAGCCTGACCCAACCTAAAAGAACGTAGCCCGACCGAACGTTACTTGCATATGCCACTACTGGTGGCATTCACATAGCCAAGTTGAAAGCACTGTAGGGCGCAGAAATCCGCCTAACATCAGACTACAGCACTTAAGTCGAAGCTATCACCTCCTAACCTAACCAATCGTAACTTAACGAAACGTAACATATCTACACCCAACGAGCCGCGACCACCACTGCAGCACCCCCAGAGCCAAGCAGCACATGCTATAGCACAGTTGATCGCAGAAATCCATCGAATAGCAGTGTACAGCCTAAACGTTAAAGCTATCCTAACTAAACTTAGCCTAACCCAGCCAAAACGGACGTAACCTGATTCAACGTAACTCGCCGAGACAAATATTGCTGGCCTTCAAAGATCGAAGCTGGAAATACTTGAGAAATGTAGGGCGCAGAAATCCACCCAGTAGCAGGCTATAGCGCTAAAGTCGAAGCCATCCTCTAGTAACCGACCCAATCGTAACGAAGCATAACTCAAACTAACGTGCCGCGGCCACTATTGCTGGCATCCACATAGCCAAGCAGAACACATTCTTGGAGAGTAGAACTCAGAAATCCGTGGGAATCGCAGTGTACATAAGTAAAGTCAAAGGTACCTAAGCCTAACCCAAACAAGCAGGACACAACCAAACATAGCATAACTCATACTAACGTGCCGAGGCCGTTATTGCTGTCCCTCCCGGTGTCAAGCTTCACATACTGGAGCACAGTAGAGCGTACAAATCTCCCGAAGAGCTGTGTCCAGCACAAAAGTTAAAGCTACCCTAACCAAGCTTATCCTACCCCAACCGAATCGGACGTACCCCGACTAAACATAACGTGGAAAGGCCACAATCGCTGTCATTCCCAGATCCAAGCTGAAGGTACTAGAGCACTGTACGGCGCAGAAATCCACCTATTAGCAGCCTTTACCGCTAAAGTCAAAGCGCTTATCTCCTACCCTAACCAACATTAACATGACCACATGTAGAATAACTAAACCTAACCTGCCGAGACCACTATTGCCGGGCATCCAAGGGCAAAGCTGAAAATAGTAGAAAACTGTAGGGCGCAGAAATCCACCTAGTAACAGACTATAGCAATAAAGTCAAAGCTACCCTCTTTTAACCAAACCAATCGTAACATAACCAAAGGAAGCATAACTCCAACTAATGTGCCGCGGCCACTATTGCTGGCCTCCCAAGAGCCAAGCAGAACGTACTAGAGATCACTAAAACGCCGAAATATACCGAACAGCAGTGTAGAGCACAAAAGTTAAATCTTTCCTAGCCAAACTTAGCGTAACCCAACTGATCCTGACGTAACATGTCTACACAAAGCGTGCCGAGACCACTACTGCTTGCCTTGCTAGAGCCACGCTAGAAATATTATAGCACTGCAGGACGCAGGAATCCACCTAATAGCAGACTATAGCACTAAAGTTAAAGCTGTCCTCTCCTAACCTAACAAATTGTAACGTAACCAAACGTTACCTAACACAGCCTTATGTGCCGCGACCGATATTGCTGTCATCCCCAGATTCAAGCTCAACACATTAGTGGAGATTCGAACGCAGAAGTCCATAGGATCGCAGCGTATATCAGAAAATTCTAAGCTACTCAAACCTAACCCAAAGCAGCAGAACGTAGCCAAACATAGCCTAACTCAACCTAACGTGCCGAAATCGCTACTGCTGCCCACCGCAGATCCAAGCAGTACATTCTAGGGCACAGTAGGGCGTAGAAATCAACCGAATTGCAGTGTAAAGCATAAAAGTTGAGGCCGTCCTAACGAAACCTAGGCCAACCCATCCCAACCGAAAGTAACCTGACTCAACCTATCGTGCCGATACCGCTATTGCTGATCTCCTCAGAGCCAAGCAGCACATACTAGAACACAGTAGATTGCAGAAATCCACCGAGAAGCAGTGTACACAACGTAGGTCGTAGCTATCCAAACATAACCCAACCAAACATAAACTAACCAAACGTGGACAAAATCAGTCTAACGAGGCGATATCACTATTACTGGCCTCCCCACCGACGAGCAGATTATAGCAGAGCTATGTGGGGTGCACATACCGCAGAATAGCAGTGTACGGCATAAAAGTGGAAGCTTTTTTGCCGTAACCTGGCCAAACCTAACATAACCTAACGTAACCTAAACCAAACTAACATGCCGAGACCGCTGTTGCTGCCCTCCACAGAGACCACCAGAACATACTAGAGATCAGTAGACCGCAGAAATCCACCGAACTGCAGCGTGTAGCACAAAATTATAAGCTACCCTGGACAAACGTAGCTTAACCTTACCTAATCGAATGTAACTTAACACAACATGACGTGCCGCGAGCGCGGCTGCCGGCATCCCCAAGGCCAAGCAGGGCATGCTGGAGGAGCGTAGAATGCAGAAGACCATAGAATTGCAACGCTTAGCAAAAAAATCAATGCTGTCCTTACCTAACCCAGACTAACCAGACCTAACGAAGCGTAACTTAACCCAAACCAACGTACCGAGACCACCATTTCCAGCCTTCGTACAGCCACGCAGAGTATACTAGAACACAGCGCAGCGCAGTAATCCACCACACTGCAGTGTACAGCACAATTGTCAAACGCATTTTAACCGAACCTGTCCAAACATAACCTAACCGGACGTAGCTTAGCCGGACGTATCGTGCCGCGCCCACATTTGCAGGGAACCCGGGAGTCGAACAGAGTGTAGCAGATCAATGTAGATCGCGGAAATCCACCGAACTGAAGTGCATATCCCCAAAAACAGTGGTATGCTGACCAAAAGTATCTTAACATAACCGATCCACGCGTAAAATAATCCAAAGAAACGTGCCACGCTGACTACTGCTAGACACCCCAGAGAAAAGCAGATGCTAGCAGGGCAACGCAGATTGCAGATATCGACCGAATAGCACCGTATAGCACAAAGGTCAAATCTACCCTAACCTACCGAAACCTAACCTAACCTAGAAGAGCCAAGCGTAACCTAGCCCAAAGAAACCCGCCACGGCCGCTGTTGCTGGTCACGCCAGAGACATGCAGATCCTAGTAGAGCAACGCAGTGCGCAGACATCGACCGAAAAGCAGTCTACAGCACACAGACAAAGCTATACTGACCGAATCTATCCGAACCTATCCGAACCTAGTCAAGCCGGGCGCAACATAACACAACCCTGCCTGCACAGACTACCAATGCTGGCCTCCCCAGAGACAAGCAGAATATACTACAGCACATTAGACCGCAGATCAACCGCATTGTAGTGTACAGCGGCATAGGAAACGTATCCTATCGTAACCTGGCCTAACCAAACGCAACCAAACGTAACCAAACCTAACCTAACGTGTCTAGCCCGCTATTGCTGGCATCCCCATCGCCAAGGGGCGCATACTACAGGAGAGTGGAACGCAGAGGTGCATAGAACGGCAGTGTATGGTACGAATGTCAAAAATATACCTATCTAACCCAAACAAACCTAACCTAACCGGACGCAACATAACACTACGTTACTCGCTGCGGCCACTGTTTCAAGCATACCCAGAACACAGCAGATACTATTAGATCACAGTAGAGCGCAGTAATCCGCCCAATAGCAGTGTATAGCACAGAAGTCAGAGCCATCCTTACCAAACGTAGCCTAACAAATCCTAAGCAAAGGTAACCCAACCCAGCATAACGTGTCGCGAACACAATTGCTGCCCTCACCAGAGAAAAGCAGATGATGGTACTGCAATGCAGAGCGCAGATGTCGAGCGAATAGCAGTGTACAGCGCAAAAGTCGAAACCATCCTAACCATACAGAGCCAAACCAAGCGTACCCAAACTTAGCATAACTCAACCAAACCTGCTACGATCGCTATTACTGGCCTCCCCAGAAAAGCAGATGCTAGTGGAACTATGCATTGCACAGGTATCGACCGAATAGCAGTGTACAGCACAAAAGTCAGAGCTACTCTAACCAAGCGTATCCGAAACCTAGCAAAGCCACGCGTAACCTAATTCAAACTTGCTTGTTGGAACCGCCATTGCTGGCCTCGCCAGAGCCAAGTAGAACACACTAGAGCACAGTAGAGCGCAGAAGTTAACCGAAAAGCAGTCAATACCGCAAAAGTCAAAGCTATCCGTACCCAACACAAGCTAACATATCCTCACCAATCGTAGCTTAACAAAACCTGTCGTGCCATGACCACTATTGCTGGCCTCCCCAGAGTCGAGCAGGGTATAGTAGAGCACAGTTCAGTGACCATAGCCACCAAATGGCGGTGTACTGCCTAAAAGTCAAAGAGATCCTGACCTCAGCAGACCTAACCTTACCTAACCAAACGTTGAATAACTGAGCCTAACGTGCCGCGTGCACTATTGCTGGCTTCCCCAGGGACAAGCAGAACGTGATAGAGCGCAGTTGAGCACATAAGTCCGTATACTATCAGTGTTGAGCACATATGTCAGAGCTATCCCAAACTAACCCAATGTAATCTAACTAAACCAATCATGCCGCGTCCAGTATTTCTGGCCTCCACACAGCCAAGCAGAGCGTAATAGACGAGTGCCGGGCGCAGAAATCCCTAGAATCGCAGTGTCTAGCAGAAAAGTCGAAACAATCCAAACCTTGCCAAGGCTAACACAACCTCACCAAACGTATCCCACCTAGACCTAACGTGCCGAGACAACTATTGCGGCCCTCCCCGTCACCAACCAGGGCATATTAGTGGAGAACAGAGCGCTGACTTCCATAGAATGTCAATGCGCATCACGAAAGTCAAAGGTACCTCAACCTAACTCAAACAATCCTAACCTAACCAAACGTAACCTATCCCATCCTACTGCGCCACGGCCACAATTTCTGGAACTCCCAGAGCGAAGAAGGGAAAACTAGGTCACAGTATGGCGCAGAATTCCTCCGAAAAGCAGTGCACAGCAGAGAGGTGAAAGCTTCCCCGGACTCACATAACCAAGCGTAACACAACCGAACGTAACATGACCCAACCCGATAGGGTGATTTAGGTCACGTCTGGTTAGGTCAGGTTAAGTTACGTTTTGTTAGGATGGCTTTGTCTTTTGCGCTATACTAGTAGCTGGTAGTGTTAAGTTTTGTTAGGATGTCTTCGACTTTTGTGCCTTGCACATCAGTGCGGCGGATTTCTGCCCCCTCCTGTGCTCTAGAATACTATGCTTTGCTCTGGGGGGGGGGGGGAGGGGGGGGGTAAGCAATAGTGGTCTACGCACGTTAGGTTGAGTCAGGGTACGTTTGCATGTTTCATGCTGGGTTAGGTTAGGAGGGCGTAGTATCGACTTTTCTGCTGTACGATGCTAATCGGTGGATTACTGCTCTCTACTGTGATATAATATACCATGTTTTGCACTGGGAATACCAGAAATAGTGGCCACGGCGCTTTAAGATGTGTTAGGTTTCGTTTGGTAGGGTTATGTTTGCTGGGATAAGTTGGGATATCTTTCACTTTTGTAGGATACACTCCCTTTCTCTGGACCCCTGCGTTCTACTCATTTCTAATATGCCCAGCTTGGCGATGGGGAGGCCGGCTGTAGTGGGATAGGCACGTCAGGTTTGGACAGGTTATGATTGGTTCGGTTAGGTTAGGCCGGGTTAGGTTGTGTAATCTCTTACTTTTCTGCTTAACACTTCAATGCGGAGGATATCTGAGGTCCACTGTGCTCTAGTATATTCTGTTTGGCTTTGGGGGTCCAGCAATAGAAGTCTCGACACGTTAGGTTACATTATATTGCGTTTGGTTATATTACGTTTGGACGGGTTGAGCTAGGATAGCTTGGACTTTCGTGCTGTAAACCACTATTCAGCGGACTTCTACGCCCTACGTTGCTCTGCTGTACTCTGCTCGACCCTAGGTAGGCCAATAGTGGTGGTGTCGGCCCGTTAGATTTTGAGTTAGGCTACGTTTGGTTACGATTTGTTAGCTCGGGTTTGTTTCGGATTGAACACACTTTTGTGGTTTACACTGTTATTTGGTGGATTTCTACGCTCTACTGTGCTCTAGTATGTTCTGTGCGGCTCTGGAGAATCCAGCAATTGTGGTCAGGGCACGTTAGGTTTAGTTATTCTACGCTTGGTTAGGATCGGTTAGGCCTGGTTAGGTCAGGGTATCTTTGGCGTTTATGCAATGCACTGATATTTTGGGGCTTTCTGCGGTCTGCTGTGTTCCAGT
Source organism: Eufriesea mexicana (assembly GCF_001483705.2). Classification (NCBI taxonomy): domain Eukaryota; kingdom Metazoa; phylum Arthropoda; class Insecta; order Hymenoptera; family Apidae; genus Eufriesea; species Eufriesea mexicana. The sequence continues at coordinate 179,021 of NW_016914938.1, forward strand.
TTACTCTGCTTGACGCTGGGGAGGCTTGTAATATTTGTCTCGGCCCGTTAGGTTGAGTTACGTTACGTTTGGTTACGTCATGTTCGTTTGGGATAGGTCTGGATAGATTTGACTTTCGCGGCATACGCTGCTATTCGGTGGATTTCTACGCTCTACTGTGCCCTAGTGCGTTCTGCTTGGCTCTGGGGAAGCCAGTAATACTGGACTCGTCGCGTTAGGTTGAGACTGGATACGCTTGATCAGGTTATGTTAGCCCTTGTTATGTTTGGATAGCTTCGACTTTTCTGCTATATACTGCGATTGCATAGATATCTGCGCTCTACTCTCCGCTATTACCCTCTCCTCGCTTCAGTGGTGGCCAGCAATTCTTGTCGCGGGGCGTTAGCTTGGAATAGGTTACGTTTGGATAGGTTAGGTTCCTTTGGGTTTGGTTAGGATAGCTTTGACATATTTGCTCAACACGGATATCTTATGGACCTCTGTCCTGTACGGTGCTCTATCATATTCTGCTTGTCTCTGGTGAAGCCAGCAATATTGGTTGCGGAACTTCAGGTTTAGGTACTCAACGAATGGTTAGGTTAGGCTAGGTCTGGTTAGGTCCAGGTATTTTTGACTTTTGCGCTATACATTGCGATTTGGTGGCATTCTGTATATCCTGCTTGGGCATCGGTAGGCCAGGAGTATTGGTCTCGGCACGTAAGTCTGAGTTAGGTTGCGATTGGATACTTGACGTTTGGTTAGGTTAGGATACGATGATTGACCTTTGTGCTATACACTGCTCTTCGGTCGATATCTGCGCTCTGCATTACTTAACTGGCATCAACTCGACTCCGGGGAGTCGAGTAATAGTGTTCTCGGCTCATTTGATTGGGTTATGCTACGTTCGGTTAGGTTATGATAGCATGGGTTAGGTTTGGGTTGCCTTGACTTTCGTGGTGTATACTGTCGTTCGGCGGATCTCTGCGCTCTACTGTGCTCTAGTATGCGGTGCTTTGTTCTATTCTGCTTGGCTCCGCGGTGGCCAGCATTATTGGTTTCTGCACGTTAGTCTGGGTTATGTTGCGTTCGATTATGAGACGTTTGGTTAGGTCAGGATGGGATACCTCTGACTTTTGTGCTATACACGTCTCTTTGGAGGATTTTTACGCTGTACGTTGCTCTACTCTACTCTTCTCGCCTCTGGGGAGGCCAATGATAGTGGTCTCAGCCAGTTAGGTTTAGTTAGGTTATATTTCGCTACGTAAGGTTAGATTGGGTAGGTATGGGTAGATTTGACTTTCGTGGTATACACTGCTATTCGGTGGATTTCTACGCCATGCAGTGCTCTATTGTGCTCTGCTTGTCTCTGGGGAAACCAGTAATAGTGGCGTCGGCACGATATGTTGAGACAGGATGCGCTTGGGCAGGTTATGTTAGTAATGGTAAGGCTTGGATAGCGTCGACTTTTCTACTGTACACTGCGATTCCGTGGATACCTGCGCTCTACTATCCTCTATTATGTCTGCTTCGTTCTGTGGAGGCCAGCAATACTAGTCGCGGCACGATAGTTTGTGATACGTAACGATTTGTTAGGTTACGTTTGCTTAGGTTTGGTTAGGTTGGCTTCCACTTTTGTGCTGCTCGCTGGTGTTCGATGAATTTTTGCGCTTTACTGTGCACTAACATGTTCTGCTTCGCCCTTGGGAGGCCTGGAATAGCGGTCACGAAATGTTTGGTTGTGTTAGGTTACGTTTGGTTTGGTTGGGATAGGATAACATTGGTCGGGATGTCTCTGACGTTTTGCTACGCACTGCTTTTCGGTGGATATCTGCGCTCTATTGAGCTCTAGTATAATCTGCTTTGCAATAGGGGGCCAGCAGCAATACTCCTGGCACGTTAGGCTGCGTTATGTTGCGTTCCGATATGTTTCGTTTGGTTAGGTTAGCATAGTATAGCTTAGACTATTGTGCTATACACTGCTCCTCGGCGGGTTCCTGATCTCTACATTGCTCTTATACGCTCTGCTGGACTCCCGGGATGCCGGCAGTAGTGGTCACTACACGATATGTTTGGCTACAATACGTTCGGTCGTTGTTAGGTTTCGTTCCGTTGGGATAGGGTAGCTATAAAATTGGTGTTCCACACTGCCATTCTATGGACCTGAGCGCTCCGCTGTGCGCTATCACACAATGCTTGTGTCTGGGGACGACAAATAGTGGTCGCGGCATGTTAGGTTGTGTAACTTTCTGTTTGTTTAGGCTAAGTTTCGTTAGGTATGTTTGAGATAGCTTCAACTATTTTGCTATACACTGCTATTCGGTCGAGTTCAGCGTCCTACATTGCTCTGCTGTACTTTACTTGGCTCTCGTGAGGCAAGCAGTTGTGGTCGTGGCATCCCAGGTTGTGTCACGTATCGTTTGGTTATGTTCCGTATGGTCAGGTTAGGAGAGGATAACTTTGATTTTTGTGCTATACGCCGCGGTTCAGAGGATTTGTGAGCTCTTCTGGGCTATAATACGTTCTGCTTGGCTATGGCGATGCCGGAAATAGTGGTCTCGGCACTTTAGGTTGGGTTACGTTACGTTTGGCTATGTTAGGTTAGGCTAGGTTTGGTTAGAGTTGCTTTGACTTTCGCGCTATACACAGATATTCGCTGGTTTCCTGCCCTCAACTGCGTTCTTCGCTAATCTGCTAGACCCTGGGGAGGCCAGCAGTGTTGTCCGCGGCAATTTGCGTTGAGTTTTGCTACGATAGAGTAGGTTATGTTAGTTTGGGTTAAGTTTGGATATCTATGACATTTCTGCTGTTCACTGCGATCATAAGGATTTCTGCGCCCCACTGTCATCTAATATGTTCCGCTTGGCCCAGGGGAGGCCAGCAATAGTGGCTTCGGCGCGTTATGTTGAGCTATGTTACGTTCGGCCATGTTAAGTGCGGTTACGTTAGGATAGGGTAACATCGACTATTGTGTTGCGCATTGCGATATTATGGATTTCTGCGCTCTACTCTCCTCTGGTACGTTCTAATTAGCTTTGGGGAGGGGAGCAATAATGGTCCGGGTGCATCAGTATGAGTTAGGTAACGTTTGGCTACGTTACGTTTGGTCAAGTTAGGATAGGATATCTTTGACTTTTCTGCTATACACTGCTATGCGGTTGATTTATGCTTCCTGCTGTGTTCCAGTGTGTTCTGCTTCGCTCTGTGGAGGACAGAAGTAGTGGTCGCGGCGCGTATGACAAGCTTGGATAGGTTGGCTTCGACGCTGGTGATACACACTGCTATTCCGTGGATATCTGCGCCCTGCTGCGATCTCACGCGCTCTGCTTGGCTTCGGGGAGAACAGCAATTGCGGTCGCGGCACGTTAGAATGAGGTATGTTACGTTCGATTATGTTACGAGTGGATAAGTTAGGAAAGTGTGTCTATACCCTTTGTGCTAGAGACTGATATTCGGGGGCCTGCCGCGTTGTACTGTGCTCTAATATCGTCTGCTTGTCTCTGGGTATGACAGAAATAATGTCCGTGGCACGATAGGTTGTGTTATGTTGCGTTCGGTTAGGTTAGGATAGGATACGTTCGGTTGGGATGTCTCTGCCTTTTGCTCTAAACACTGATATTCGGTGTATCTCTGCGCTATACTGTGCACTAACATTTTCTGCTTGGCTCTAGTTATGCCAGCAATAGATGTCTCGGCTGGATAGGTTTAGTTATTCTGCCTTTCGTTATGTTAGGTTTAGTCTGATACGGTTGGGATGTCTTTGAATTTGTGCTGTACATTGCTGTTCGGTGTATATCTGCGGTCTAATGTAAGCTAACATTCTCTGCTTGGCGATTGGGAGGCCAGAAATAATGGCCGCGATACGTTAATCCGAGTTACGTTTGGTTCGGTTAGGGGAGTGTAGCTTTGACTTTTGTACCTTACGCTGCAGTTCGGTGGATTTCTCCGCTCTGCTCTGCTCTAATATGACCTACTTTTATCTGGGAGGCTCGAAATAGCGGGTGCGGCATTTTAGGTAGGGTCAGGTTGCGTTCGCTTTCGCTATGCTGGAGAGTATTATGCTTGTATAACTTTGACCTTTCTGCTATACACTGCCATTCTATTGACTTCTGTGCTCCACTCCCCTCTAATTAGCGCTGCTTGGTGACCGGGAGGCCAGAAGTAGTGCACTAGGCACGTTAGGTTGAGTTACATTATGTTTGGTTAGGTTAGATTTGGTCAGGTAAGGACGGGATAGCTATGAATTTCGTGCTATACACTGCTATTCAGTGGATTTCTGCGATCTACAGCGCTCTAATGTACTCCGCCTGGCTTTGGCGAAGACAGCAATAGCGGCCTCGGCACGTTACTTTAAGATAGGTTACGTGCGGTTATGCAACGATTGGATACCTTAGGATAGTGTAGCTTGAACTATTGTGCCTTACGCTGCTATTCGGTGGACTTCTGCGATCTACTGTGCTATAATATGTTCTGCTTGTCGCAAGGGAGTCCAGCAATTATGTTCGTGGCACGATAGGTTGGGCCATGTTACGTTTGCTTATGTTAAGTATGGATATATTAGGATATGATAGCTTCGACTTTTACGTAATGTAATGCTGTTCGGTTGATTTCTGCCCTCTATGGTTTTCTAATATCCTCTGCTTGGCTCTGGGGTGGGCAGCGAAATTGATCTCGGCTCGTTAGGTTGAGTTATGCTACGTTCCCTTAGGTTTGGTGTTGTCAAGCTCGGTCAGGTTATCTTTTACTTTAGTTCCAAATACTGCTATTCGTAGAATTTCTGTACTCACCTGTGATCTACTACATCCTGTTTAGCCACGGGAAGGTCACCAACAGTCGCGGCTATTTATGTTGAGTCATGCTACGTTTGGTTAAGTTAGGATAGGGCAGGTTATGCAGCGATAACTTCCACTCTTTTCCTATTCACAGCAATGCGGTGGATTTCTGCGCTACACTGCAACCTGGTACAATCTTCTTGTCTCGGAGGAGGCGATCAATGGTGTTCACGTCAAGTTAGGCTGAGTTATGTTGCGTTCGGACATACCACGTTTGGCTAGGTTAGGAGAGGCTACATTGACTTCTGTGCTTTACACTGCTATTCGGTGGATTTCTGCAATCTACTGTGCTTTAATACATTCTGCTTGGCTCTTCGGAGGCCAGGAGCAGTTGTCGCGGCACGTTACTCTGAGCTACGATACCTTTTGTTGGGTATGGTTAAGTCAGGATGGGCTACGATATCTTCGGCTTCTGCGCTATTCGCCGCAATGCGGTGGATTTCTGCTCACTACTGTGCTGTAGTACATTCTGCTTGCTCCTGTGGGGGAGAGTAATAATGGTCTCGTCATGTTAGGTTGGGTTTCGTTACGTATGTATATGTTATGTTTGCCTAGGTTAGGATAGGCTGCTTTGACTTTCGTGCTATGCACACCTTTCCGCGGATTTCTGCGCTCCAGCGTGCCCTAGTATGCTCTAACTGAAACTGGGGCGTCCAGTGATAGCGGCCCCGGCACATTAGGTTGAGTTATGTTACGTCTCGTAAGGTCAGGTTAGTTTAAGTATTGCTAGGGTAGCTATGACTCTCGTGCTATACACAGTTATTCTATGTATTTCTGTGATCTACTGTGCTCTACTACATTCTGCTTGGCTGTGTCGAGGCCGGGAGCAGCGGTCGCTGCACGTTATATTCAGATATGCTACGATAGGTTAGGTTAAGTTAGGACATGTTATGCTAGAATATCGCCGGAAAATGCGCTATTCACTGCATAGCAGTGGACATCTTCGCTCTACTGCGCACTAGTACTGTCTGCTTGTCGCTGTGGAGGCCACCAGTAGTAGTGTCGTCATTTTGGGTTGACTCATGTTATGTTTGGGTATATTACGTTTGGCTAGGTTAGGATAGGCTACATTCACTTAGTACTGCTCAATACTGTTCGGGCGATTTCTGCGCTCCAATGTGCTCTAATATGCTCTTCTTGGCTCTAGGAGGCAGGCAATGGTGGTCTCGGCACCATAGTAAGAGCTATGCCACGTTCGGTTATGTTACGCTTGGTGAAGTTAGGATACGGTAGCTCAGACCATTGTGCTATACGCTGCTATCCGTCGATTTCTGCGCTCTGCCACGTTCTAATACTTTTTGCTTGGCTCAGGGGATGCCAGCAGCATTGGTCGCGGCACGTTACGTTCAGTTACGCTACGTTTGGTCAGGTAAAGTAAGGCCAGGTTGGGATAGGATATCCTGGACTTCTGTGACACACACTGCTATTCGGTGGATTCCTGCTTTCTACATTCCTCTACTATACTCTGCTCGACCAGGGGGAGGCGAGCAATAGCGTCTGTCGCACGTTAGGTTGAGTTTTGTTGCGATAGGATAGGTCTGAGTAGGCTACATTTGGTTACTATAGCTCCGTACTACATGCTGTACACAGTTGCTTGGTAGATTTCTGCGATTCACTGTGCTCTACCACATTCTGCTCGACTCTGGGGAGGCGTGCAATAGTGGCTGAGACGAGTTAGGTTGACGTATGTTACAATTGGTTAGGACAGGTAAGGCTACATTTGGTTAGGATAGCTTTGACTTTCGTGCTGTACACTGTTAGTCGGTGGATTTCTGCGATGTACTGCGCTCTACTATATTAAGCTTAGCCACGAGAATGCCAGCAATATTGGTCCCGGCACGATAGGTTGCGTTAGGTTACGTTCAGTTAATTTAGGTTGTGATAAGTCCGGTAAAGGTAGCTTCGGCTTTCGTGCTGTATACTGTTACTCGGTGGATTTCTGCGCCCTACTGCACTCCAATATGTTCTGCTTGGCTCCGGGGTGGCCAGCAATGTTGGTATCCGCACGTTAGGTTTACATACGTGACGTTCCGTTAGGGTTGGTTGGGAAGGCATGGACAGGATTTCTTTGACTCTTGTGCCTTACACTGCTATTTGGTGCATTTCTGCGCAATACATTGCTCCACTGTACTCTGCCCGACTTCGGACTGGCGAGCAATAGTGGCCGTGGCTCGTTATTTTGAGTTAGATTATGTTTGGTTAGGTTAGGTTATGTTAAGTTTGGTCAGGATAGCTTTGACTTTAGTGCTGTACACCGGTATACGGTGTGCTTCCGCGATACAATGTATTCCACGTCCTGCTTGGCTATCGGGAGGCCATCGACTGTGTTCTCTGCACGTTATGTTGTGTTACGCTTCGTTCGAATAAGTTAGGTTCGGCCTGGTCATGCAAGGATATCTACGGCCTCTGTGCCATTCACTGCAATGGGGTGGGTGTCTGCGCGCTACTATGCTCTAGAACAATCTGCTTGTCTTCGTGGATGTCACCAATATTGGTCTCGTCATGTTAGGTTGAGTTAGGCTACGCTAGCTTATGCAATGTTTGGTTAGGTTAGTATAGAAAGCTTAGACTTTTGTGCCATACGCTGCTAGTCGTTGGACTTCTGCGCTCTACTGTGCTCTAATATGTTCTGCTTGGCTCTGTGTCGACCAGTAATAGTAGCCCTGGTACGTTAGTTTAAGTTTGTTTACGTTTCGTTGGATTAGGCTAAGTTAAACTCGGACAGGTTAACTTAGGCTTTCGTGCTGTACACCGCAATCCGGAGTATCTCTGCGCTGTACTGTTCTCTACCCTATTATACCTGGCCCTGTGAATTCCAGCAATAATAGTCTCAGCACGGTTGCTTGTGTAAGATTGCTCATGGTTAGTTTAGGTTTTAGGACAGGACAGCTTCGACTTTCGTGCTGTACACTGTTATTCGGCGGACTTCTGTGGTTTACTGTGCTCTACAACACTCTGCTTGGCTCTGGGGAGGCCAGGAGCAATTTTCGCGCCGCGTCGTGTTCAGCAATGCTACGTTCCGTTGGCTTTGGTCAGGTCAGGTCAGGTTTCGGTATCTAAGGCTCTTGTGCGGCTCACTGCAATGCGGTGGTTTTCGGCGCACAACTGTAATCTAGTACAATCCGCTTGCCCCTGCGGAGGCCAGCAATAGTGGTCTCGTCATGTTAGGTTGAGTTATGTAATGTTTGTCTGTGTCACTTTGGCAAGGTTAGGAGACGCTGCTTCGACTTTTGTGCTATGCACCGCTATTCCGTGGGATTCTGCTCTCTAGTGTGTTGTAATATAATATGCTTGGTACTGGGTAGGCCAGCAATAGTGGTCCCGACAGGCTATGATGAGCTAGGCTACGTTTGGTTATGTTATGTCTAGTGATGTTAGGATAGTATAGTTTAGTCTTTCGTGCTACACACTGCTATCCGCGGATATCTGCGCTCTACTGTGCTCCAGAGCTTTCCACTTGGCTCTGGTGAGGCCAGCAATTGCGGTCTCAGCACGTTAGGTTGATATTCGTTACGTTCGGTTTGGTCAGGTTATGTTAAGATCGGTCAGGTTATTTTTGAATTTCCTGCTATACGCAGCTATTCCTGAGTTCCTGTCCTCGGCTGTGCCCTACTATATTCTGATTGGCCCAGGGTTCGCCAGCAACGACGGTCGCGTCGCGTAATGTAGAGTAAGGCAACGATCGATTAGTTTATGTTTGGTTAAGTTTGGTTATGATGGCTACGACTTTCGTGCTCTAAACTATTATTCGAAAGATTCCTGTGATCTACAGTGCTCTACGTTATTCTGCTTGACTCTGGGGCGTCCCGCAGCAGTGGCCGCGGCACGCTCTGTTGAGTTACGCTACGTTTGGTTTGGATAAGTTAGGTCAGGTTATGTCAGGGTATCTTCGACTTTTGTGTTATACTCAGTAATGCGGTGGATCTCCGCGCTCTGCTGTGCTTCAGTACACTCCGCTTGCCTCTGTGGAGGACAGTAACAGTTGTCTAGTCGTGTTAGTTTCATTTAGGCTCCGTCCTGTTGTGGTACGTTTGGCTTGGTTAGGATAGGCTTCTATGACATTTGCACTACACACTGCTACTCGAGGGATTTCTGCGCTCTAATGTGCTCTAATGTACCCAACTCGGCTCAACGAAGGCCATCAATAGCGGTCGCGGAACGTTGGGCCGAGTAATGCAATGTTTGGTTAGGTTAGGTTGTGCCAGGTTTGCTTAGGGTATCCTTGAATCTTGTGGCATAAGCTGTTATTATGTTGATTTTTGCGCTCAACATTGCTCTACTATACCCAGCGCGGCACGCGGGAGGCGAGGAATAGTGTCCGTGGCTCGTTACGTTGAGCTATGTTACGTTTGGTTATGTTAGGTTAGATTATGTTTGATCAGGAAAGTCTGACCTTTGCGCTATACACTGCTGCTCGGTGAATTTCTGCGCTCTACTGTGCTCTAGTACATACTGCTCGCATCTGTGGATACCAGCAGTAGTGGATTCATCCTGTTGGGTTGAATTTGGCTACGTTCGTATGTGTTACGTTTGGCTATGTTAGGATAGGTTACTTCGACTTTTCACTACTGTTCGGCAGGCTTCTGCGCTCTAATATGCTCCAACATGCCCAGCTTGGCTCTGGGGTGACCAGTAACAGTGATCTCGGCTCGTCAGGTTTAGTAGTGCTTCGTTTCGTTAGGATAGGTTAGGAAGTCTCAGTCAGGATTTCTTTGTCTCTTGTGCTGTAAGAAGATATTCGGTGGACTTCTGCGCTCTACATTGCTCTACTCAACTCTGCTCGACTCTGCGAGGGCGAGCAATAGCAGTAGCAGTACGTAAGGCTAAGCAGTGTTGAAATTGGTTCGGACAGGTTAGGATAGTTTGGTTAGGATAGCATCGAATTTCGTGCTATAAACTGTTATTCGGTGGATTCCTGTGATCGACTGTGCTCTACTAGGTTCTGCTTTTCTCTGGCGAGGCCCGGTGCTGTGGCGTCGGCACGTTGTGTTGAGACATGTTACGTTCCGCTAGGCTGGGTTAGGCCATGTTTGGTTAGGATAGCTTTAATTCTTGTGATGTACACTGCTATTCGGTAGAATTCGGAACTCTACTGTGCACCAGTATGACCTTCTTGGCTCTGGCGAGGGCCTCAACATCTGTCTCGGCACGTTAGTTTGAGTCAGGCAATGCTTGGCTATGCTATGTTGGTTTGGGTTAGGCTCGGGCAGATTTGACTTTTCTGAAATACACTGCGATTATATGGTTTTCTGCATTCTACTCTCCACTAACATGTTCCGCTTCACTTTGCGGAGGCCAGCAATTGTAGTCTCGGCACGTTATGTTGAGATAGTTTACGTTTGTTTAGGATAGGTTAGGTTAAACACGGACGGGTAATTTAGACCTTCGTGCCATGCACTGCTATTCGGAATATTCCTGCGCTGTACTGTACCCTACTAAATTATGTTTAGCCATCGAAATGCCAGCAATATTGGTCTCGGCTCGTTAGGTTGTATTAGGTTACGTTTGGTTAGCCTAGGTTGGGTTATGTACGGTAGCGGTAACTTAGACTTTCTTGTTATACACTGTTATTCGGTTGATTTCTGCGCTCGACTGCACTCTACAATATTCTGCTTGGTCCTCTGGGGGCCAGCAATGGTAGCCGCGTCACGTTGTGTTGAGGTAGGCCACGCTTGGCTATGTTACCTTAGCTTGGGTTAGGCCTGGGTAGATATGACTTCTGCGCTATGCGCTGCGTTTCGAAGGACTTCTGCGCTCTACTGTCCTCTAGTAAGCTCTGCTCGACTGTATGGAGGCCAGCAATGGTGGTCGGTGTACGTTATGTCGAGCTGTACCACGTTCGCTCTGTTACGTTTGGTGAGGTTAGGACATGATAGTTTAGTCATCTGCGCTATATGCGGCTATCCTCTGACTTCTGCGCTTTGCTGCGTACTAATATACTCTGCTCGGCTCTGGGGAGTCCAGCAATAGTGGTCTCGGCTCTTTCGGTTTAATTGGGCTACGTTTGCATATGACAAGTTTGGCTACGTTAGGAAGGAATGCCTTAGGCTTTCGTGCCATTCACTGCTATACGGTGGATTTCTGCGTCCTACTGCGCTCAAATATGTTCTGCTGGGCTCTGTGGTGGCCAGTAATATTGGTATCGGCACGTTAGGTTGAGTTACGTTACGTTTCGATAGGGTATGATAGGAGGGTATGGTTAGGGTTTCTTCCAGTTTTGTGCCATAAACTGCTATTCGGAGGATTCCTGCGCTCTACATTGCTCTACCATACTCTGCTCGACCCTGGGGAGGGGAGCAAAGCTAGTCGCGGCACGTTATATTGTGTTATCCTGCGCTTGGTTAGGTTAGATTAGGTCAGGTTAGGTTAGGGTATCTACGTCCTCCGTGCTATTCACTGCAATGCGGGGAATATCTGCGAACTGCTGTGCTCTAGTACACACTACTTGTCTCTGTGAAGGTCAGCAACAGTCGTCTCGTAATGATAGGTTGAATTAGGTTACGTTTGGATACGTTGCTTTCGGATGTGGTGCAATTGGCTGCTTTGACTTTTGCGTTTCACACTGCTATTCCTTGAATTTCTTTGATTAATGCGCTCTGCTGCATTCCGCTTGGCTCTGCGGCGGAAAGGAGTAGTGGTTGCGGCACGTCATTTCGGGTTATGCAGCGATTGGTTAGGTATAATTAGGTTAGGTTAAGGTAGAATATCTACGGCTTTTGTGCTGTTCACTGCCATGCGATTGATCTCTGCGCTCTACTGTGCTCTAGTAAATTCTGCTTCTCTCTGTGGAGAACAGCAATAGTGGTCTCGTCATGTTAGGTTGAGTTTGGCTACGTTTGGATGCTTTACGTTTGGCTAGGTAAGGACAGGCTACTTTGACTTTTGTGCTATGCACTGCCACTCGGCGTATTTCTGCAATCCTATGAGCTATAATATGCTCTGCCTGGCTCTGGGGTGGCCTATAGTAGTGGTCTCGGTACGTTAGTTTGAGTAAGGATACGTTTCGTTAGGTTGGGTTAGGAAGGCTCGGTTAGGATTTCTTTGACTTTTGTGCTATAAACTGCTTATCGGTGGATTTCTGCGCTCTAGATTGCTCTACTATACTATGCTCGACTCTGCGGTGGCGAGCAATAGTTGTCGTGGTACGTCGGTTTGTGTTAGGTTATGTTTGGCTCGGTTAGGTTGGTTTAAGTTTGGTTAGCGTAGCTTTGACCCTCGTACTGTACACTGCCATTCGGAACATTCCTGCGCCGTACCGTGCTCTACTATGTTATGCTCATTACAGGGAGTGCCGCCAATAGTGGCAACCGCAATTTACGTCGGTGTACGCTACGTTTGGTTAGGCTACGGTAGCAGGGATATGTGTGGATTCATATGACTTTTGTGCTATACACAGCGAATCTGTGGTGTTTTGCGACCTATTGTCTGGGGAGGCCAGCAATATTGGTCGAGGCGCGACAGGTAGAGTTATGTTACGGTTGTTTATAATTGGGTTGGACGCGTTAGGATAGGATAGCTTTGACTTTTGTGCTATACACTGCTATTCGGTGGACTTCTGCGCTCTAGTGTGTTCTAGTGCTCGGCTCTGGGGTTGCCTATGTTAAGGTTGGGCATATCAGGATATGATAGCTTTGACTTTTGCGCTATGAACTTCTATTCGGTGGGCTTCTGCCCTCTTATTCGCTCTAGTGTGTTCTGCTTGGCTCTGGGTTGGCCAACAGTAGCGGTCTCGGCACGTTAAGTTGGGTTATTCTACGTTCGGTAATGTTACGTTTGGCGTGGTTAGGATTGGATAGTTTAGGGTTTTGTGCTATACACTGCTTTCCGCGGATTACTGAGCTCTGCCGCGTTCTAGTATTTTCTGCTTGGCTCTAGGGAGGACAGCAATTGTGATCTAGGCACGTTGGGTTGTTATTTGTTGCGGTTGGTTAGGTTAGGTTATGTCACGTTATGCTAGGATATCTTTGACTTTTGCGTTTTGCACTGCAATGCGTATAACTTCCGCGCCCTGCTGTGTTCTAGTATACTGTGCTTGGTTTTGGGTAGGCCAGCAATTGTGGTCCCGGCACGTTAGGTTGAAGTATGCTACGTCCAGTTATGTTAAGCTTGGTGTGGATAGAACGGGGTTGTTTAGACATCTGTGCTATACACTGCTATCCTCCAACTTCTGCGCCCTACTGCGTTCTAATATTCTCTCCTTGGCTGTGGGGCGGCCGACATTAGTTGTCTCGGCGAGTTAGATTTAGATAGGCTACGTTTGCATATGAAAGTTTAGTTACGATAGGATAGAGTATCCCAAACTTCCGTGCCTTTCACTGCCATTCGGTGGATTTTTGAACGCTACTGCGCTCCAGTATGTTCTTCACGGCTCTGGGGTGGCCAGCACAAGTGGTATCGGCACGATAGGTTGAGTTATGATACGTCTCGTTAGCGTAGGTTAGGAAGGCACTGATATGATTTCATAGAATGTTGTGCCAAACGCTCCTGCTCGGTAGATTTCTGCAATGTACATTTCTCTACTATACTCTACTCGACCCAGTGGAGGCGCGAAATAGACGTCGCTGCGCGCTGGTTTGAGTTACGTCACGTTTGATTAGGTTAGGATAGGTCATGTTTGGTTAGAATAGCATTGACTTTCGTGCTATAGACAGCTATTCGGTGCATTTCTGTGATCTTCTGTGCTCTACCACATTCTGGTTGGCTATGTGGAGGCCAAGAGCAGTGGCAGCTGCACGTTACGCTGAGTTATGCTACTATTGGTTAGGTTTGTTTAGGTCAGGTTATGACAGGATGTATACGGCTTTTGTGCCATTCACTGCAATGCGGTGGATTTCTGCGCTATACTGTGCTTTGGAACATTCTTCTTGTCTCTGTGGAGGCGAGCAATTGTGGTCTCGTCAAGTTAGGTTGAATCATGTCATGTTTGTACACATCGCGTTTGCTTGGTTATGACGTGCTACATTGACTTGAGTGCTTTACACTACCATTCGGAGGAAGCCTGGGGTCCACTGTGCTCTTCAACACTCTGCTTCGATCATGGGAGGCCAGGAGCAGTGGTGAATGCACGTTATGTTGAGCTACACTATGTTCTGTTAGGTTAGGTTGGGTCAAGTTTGGTTACGAAATCTACGGCTTTTGTGCTATTGACTGCAATGCGGTAGATTTCTGCACACTATTGTACTGTAGTATATTCTGCTTGTATCTGTGGGAGCCGGCAACAGTGGTCTCGTTATGATGGATATCGTTATGTTACTTCTGTATATGTTACCGTTTGACTAGGTTAGAACAGGCTTCTTCGACTTTCGTACTATCCACTGCTATTCCGCGGATAACTGCGCTCTAGTGAGCTCTAATATGCTCCGCTTGGAACAAGGGAGTCCAGTAATAGTGGTCTCGGCACGTTAGGTTGAGTTACGTTACGATTCGTTAGGTTAGGTTAGGTTAAGTATTGTTACGGTAGCTTTGACCTTCGTGCTGTACACTGTTATTCGGTGTATTTCTGTGATCTACTCTGCTCCACTACAGTCAGCTTGGCTATGGGGAGGACAGTGGCAGCGCTCGCTGCACGTTACGTTGAGATATGCTATGATTGGTTTGGTTGGGCTAGGTCAGGTTATGCTAGGGCATCTACGGCTTTTGTGTTATTCACTGCAATGCGGCGGGTCCCTACGCTCTTCTTGCTAAAGTACATTCCGCTTCTATCTGTGGGGGCCAGCGATAGTGGTCTCATCGCGATAGGTAGTGTTATGTTACGATTGGTTAGGATAGGTTAGACTAGTTTCGCAGGATACGTTCTACTTTCGTGCTATTCATTGCAATGCAGTGGGTTTCATGCGCACAACTATGCCCTAGTACATTCTGCTTGTCTCTGAGGAGGTCACAACGGTCGCGGCACTTTATGTAGAGTTACGCTACGCTTGACAAGGTCATGTTATGTTATGTTTGGTTAGGATGGCTTCGACTTTTGTGCTATACAATGCTCTTCAGTGGGTTAGTGAGCTCTACGTTGCTCTGTTACATTCTGCTCGGCTCTGGGAAGGCCAGCTCTCGTGATTCGAATGAGTTAGAATACGTATGGTTATGTTAGGTTTCGTTGAGTTAAGTTAGGATGTCTTCTACTTTCTAGCTACGCGCTGCGATTCTATGGACTTCTGCGGTGTATTGTGCGCTACCACACTCTGTTTGCGTCTCGGAACGCTAGGATTCGTGGTCCCGGCAAGTTAGGTTGTGCTGTACTACGTTTCGTTAGGATAGGTTTGGCTATGTTTGGCCGGGATAGATTTGACTTTCGTGCTATACATTTCCATTCGGTGGCTTTCTACGCTCTATTGCGCTCTAGTATACTCTGCTTGGCTCTGGGGAGGCCAGAAAAGATGGTCACGGCACGCTAAGCTAAGTGATGTTGCGTAAGGTTATATTAAGTTTGGATAGGTTAAGAAATGGTAGCTTTACCTTTTGTGCTATACACTTCTATTCAGTGATCTTCTACGCCCTACGTTTCACTAGTATTCTCTGCTCGGCTCTGGGGATGCTAGCCATAGTGGTCTCGGCACATTATATCGAGTTAGGTTACGTTCGGTTACGTTAGGTTAGTTTGGGTCAGGTTACGGTAGCTTCGACTTTACTGCCATTCACTGCCATTATAAGGGATTTAGCGATCTACTATCCCCCAGTGTATTCAGCTAGGCTCTGGGAGAGGCAGCAGTAGTGGCATTGGCCCATTATTTTGAGTTAGGCCACGTTTGGATGTGTTAGGTTAGGTCAGGTTAAGTTAGGGTATGTTCTACTTTTGTGCTATACACTGCAATTTGGTGGCTGTCTGCGACCTACTGGGCTGCATTATATCCTGCTTTGTTCTGTGCAAGCCTGCAGTAGTGGTCTCAGTACGTTAAGTTAAGTTATGTTATGTTTGGCTATATTAAGTTAGGATAGGTTAGGACCGGTATCTTTGACTTTTGTGCCACATAATGATATACGTTGGGCTTCTACGCTCTACATAGCTCTACTATACTCTTTGAGACTTTGCGGAGGCCAGAAATAGTCTCCGCGGCACGTTAGGTTGGGCTACGTTACGTTCGGATATGTTCTGTTTGGTTAGGTTAGGAGAGGTGAGCGCCGACTTCTGTGCTATAGACTGCTGTTCATTGGATCTCTGCACTCCACTTAGGTGTAATATGCTCTGCTTGACTTTGGGGAGGAGAGCAATTGTGGTCTCGGCAGGTTAGGTTGAGTTAGGTTACGATCGGTTGGGTTACGATAGCTTGGTTTAGGCTTTGATAGCTTTCACTTCGCGGTCTAGCTATTAGGTGGATTGTTGCGCTCTTTTGGTTTCTACTATATTATGGTTGGTCCTGGGTAGTCCGGCAACCATGGCCGTGGGACGTTAGGTTGGGTCGGGTTACGTTTGGTTGTGATATGTTGGCTTGTGTTAGGCCTGGATACCTTTGAATTTTCTGCATTCAATGAGATTCAATGTATTTTCGCACCCTAACCTCCCCTAGTACGTTCTGCTTGGTAGCGGGGATGTCAGCAACACTGGTCTGGGCAAGGTTATGTTGAGTTAGCATACGCTTTGATTGCTTATGATGGTTTGGGTCAGGTTTTGGTAATTTCGACCTTTCTGCAATACTCTGCGTTACTATGAATTTCTGCGCTCTACTCCCGCTACTGTGTTCCGCTTGGGTGTTGGGAGACCAGCATTAGAGGCCGCGGCACGTTAGGATGGGTTAGGTTACGTTTGGTTATGTCACGATTGGTTAGGTTAGGCGAGGATAGCTTTGACTTTTGTGCTGTGCACTCCAATGCTGTGGATTTCTGCGCTTTACAGTGATCTAATATGCCCTGCTTGGCGATGTGGATGCCAGCAATGGTGGTCTCGGCACGTTAGGAAGGGATAGGGTTCGTTTGGATAGGTTAGAATATGTCAGGTTAGGTTAGGGTATCTTGGAGTGCCCCTCTGAATGTCGAGCGAGACGGACGCGTGCAAACGCTCCTACTATTGGGAGGCATCTTCGGCGGAAAAGTGCGTTTTCTGCCGCGTGTGTTAGTGCCACTCTGTGCTTGTGGTGCGTGGGTGCACGTGGCCGGAGACTCGCGTTGCGGAGTGTGTCGTGGGGCCGATAAAAATTGAACTTGTTTGGAAGTCTTTTTTTCCTTTATTCGTGGCATCAACGAAGTTGTGGACGCCGCCACGGCGTAGATAGGCGAGCGACGGTGTCCATTTTCTGCCGCGGAGCCGCGAGCCTGCCCAGCGGGAGATTCCTGGGCCGAGGGTCACACCACAATGCAAGCGGCGGAACAGGGGCTCGCAACCCGTACAGTGGTAATAATCCCGGGGAAGCCGGACAATTTGCCGCGGAGTGAATGTAAGGTTATAGTTAGTGGTGCTGACGCGGCTCCAGTGGAGCTTCCCCCGTCGAAGGACAGGACAATTAGCCATACTGCAGGTGCTACGAGGCGCGTGACTCGTAGCACCGCATTGCGTAATGCGCTGCCGACGGACCTCGAGGGGGATTGCTCCACCATTGCTGGTGCCGTCAGCGTCACGGGCGACGGCGGAAGATCATCTTCGTGGGTGTCCCCCGCGAAGGCGGCCAAGCGCCCGCGGAGGGCGGTGTTGGGGGAATATGACCCATTCGATGGTTTGGAGGACATTGATCTCTCCCCGAAACCCACGAGCATAAGCTGGGCGAAGGCGACCCTCCCCACACGTGCGCAGCTCGCCGGCGTGCACCGTCCGCTGTCTGTCGTTCAAATGTCTGCCGTTATACCCGAGAACTGCGCGAGGGTAGAAACGATGGCGGACATGAGTAAACACCTGCACTGCCCATACATTCGCGCCTTCCGTGTGTGCACCATGGTGGTGGATTCGGTCGGCTGGGAGATGAGTCTCCAAGTAACAGCCGGCCGTGCCCAGGAGGCGATGGCGGAGCGGGTCCGCGTGCTAATGGCGGAGATCGCCGGTGTGCGGGAGAAGGAAGTCCCCCAGCAGGCAGTGATGGCCTCCTTGCGCGCGGAGCTGGCCCAGGAGCGGAGACGGGTAATCGTCGACCCCGCGCCCGCTCGAAATGTGCGTGCGCCCGCCGGCGCCGGAGCAACAGCACCGGCGCCCGACTTCGGTATGGAGGCTGCCCTCGCGGCACTCAGTCCCCGAATCGACGCAAAGTTCGAAAAGCTCGTGCGTACGCTCCCCGTGGCTGCCGGGCTGCTTGCGCCTGACCGAGCGCCGTAGCAAACAAGCTCCACCGCCGGCCTCCGCGCGCAGCCTGTACTGGTCACTACGGCGGATGCTGTCGCGGGCGCTTCCCGTGGCGGGACCGCTGACGCCCCGGCGAAGGAGCCGATAGCGGCCCCGGTCGTAGACGGGAAGGACGCAGATGCCAGCTGGATCCTAGACATCGGTAGGCGCGAGAAGCGAGCGCTGCGGCAGGCGACCGCTGCCCCGCAAATGCTCGCGAGTGTGCCCACTAGTGCGCAGAAGGGAGCCGTCGCTAAGACGGGGCGCCGCTCCTCGGTGTCGAGCTCCGCCCAGAGACAAGCATGGCCCCGTCATTAAGCGGCCGCAGGTGCGGGCCGCCGTCGCGGTTTGGGTACCCGAGGGGCCGAGTCCCTCTTGCGCGGAGGCCATCTCCGCTGCAAACGGAAAGATAAATCTCGCCGACCTCGGGATCGAGGAACTGCGCGTACCTCGGGCCGCTTCCGGGGGTCTTCTGCTGGAGATCGATGGACCCGACCGCGAACAGCGAGCCGCCGCTCTCGCCGGGCGAGTGAGCGAATTCTTGGATGGATCCGGCGTGTGGGTTACGGTTCCCACCAAAAAAGCGGAGCTGTGGGAGACAGGGCTCGACGACTCTGTCACTCCCCGCCAGGTGACCGCTGTCCTGGCCAGGATTGGTGATTGCACCGAGGCGGAAGTAAGAACCAGAGTGATCAAGTCTTCCGCTTCGGGGCTGGGCTCTGTGTGATCCCATTGTCCCCTGGCAGCAGCGAGAAAGGCCGTCGATTGTGGGCGGATCCGCGTCGGCTGGACTTCGGCCCGTGTCGTAGCCTTGGAGGGACGACGCCTCCAGTACTTCCGTTGCCTTGCGTTCGGTCACACAAGGAACGGTTGCTCTAGCGCGGTGGACCGCAGCGACACCTGTTTCAGGTGTGGCGCGGCGGGCCACCGTGCCGGTTGGTGTAGTGCGCCTGCACACAAGTGCCCGGTTTGCGCCGGGCTGGGCCGCCCCTCTAACCACCGCCTGGGCAGCAAGGCGCGCTGCCGCCAAGGGTAAAATTCGCGGCTCGCTAGGCGCGTGCAAGCGCCGCGTCCGCCTCGGCGCCCGCGAGCGGCAATTCGAAAGCTGCGTCCGCGAAATCCGTTTCCGCGACCGCTACCGCGAATGGCCCGCAGCCGGCCCAAAAGGAATGTGGCCAGGAGGAGGCCATGATAACGGCCTTACTTTCGCGCCGTCCATGGTGCTCCAGGCCAACCTGAACCACTCGCGGGCTTCGCAGCGGTGGGGGATTCGTGACGGTCTCCTGGTACGACGTAGTCGTGGTGGGGTGATACGTCCCCACCAACCGCTGCCTCTCGTCGTGCGCGAGGTACCTGGACGAGCTCGGAGGTTTCCATTGCGGACACATGTCTCGTCCGTTTCTTGTCCTGGGGGACTTCAACGCCGACTCCGTGGCGTGGGGTTCCCCGCGAACAGACGCTCGGGACGAGGCCCTGCAAGATTGGGCCGCGGGGTTGGATCTCCGGTTGCTCAACCGGGGTTCCGTAAGCACATGCGTCCGGTGGAACGGCACGTCCATCGTCGACTCGTCGTCCGCATCGCCGGCAGCTGTGCGACGGGTCACCGGCTGGAGGGTGGCGGTGGCTGTGGAAACGCTTATCGACCACATCCACATCACCATGACGCTTATCGTCACTGCTCGCACCGGTCTGGAACCACACAGCGTGAAGCACACCACCGCACAGCAGTGAGCGCTCTGGCGCCTCGACCGCGAACTCTTTGCCGCGGCCGTCCAGGTCGTCGCAAGGGCGGATGGGGTCGTCAGGCGCGAAAACGACGAAGCGGGGTTAGGGGAGGAGCGGCTAAGGGCGGCGATGACGCGTGCGTGCGTCGTCGCCATTCCGCTGTTGAGGGAGCCACCTCCGCGAAGTGCAGTGCACTGGTGGTCGGCCGAAATCTCGCAGCTCCGGATGCCCTGCGTGTTCGGCCGGCCCCAGTACACGCGGGGGCGGCGTCGGCGAAGCGCGGAGTCCGCCTAGGACATCGCGCGCCCCTGTCGCGAGAACCGGTCCGCGGTGGACGATGTCCGGAGGGATATTCGCAGAGCCAAATCTCGGCAATTGGACGAACTCCTCGCGACGCTCGAAAGCGATCCGTGGGGACGCCCCTATAATTTAGTAATGGGGAAGTTAAGGGCATGGGCGCCCCCCGTGCCCGAGCGTATTGACCCCGAGCTCCTGCGGCGGGGGATCGACACCCTCTTCCCGGGGGCGGCGGGGGGGGGAGGAAACCCGCTGCAGTGAGGTCGGAACTGGTCGGATGGTCCGACGAGCTGGGGGTCTCGCATGCGTTGTTGGGCCGTACGGTCGTTAGGATGAGGGCGAGGAGCACCGCCCCCGGACCGTACGGCATCCCTGGCCGAGCTTTTGCACTGTCCCTGGAAGAGTGGGGCGAGCGGGTGCGGCGGCTGTTCGGCGGCTGCCCCAGGACCGGTCGCTTCCCGGTATGTTGGAAGAGAGCGCGGGTCGTGTTGATCCTCAAACCGGGGAAGCCGTCGGGCAATCCGAAGGCATATCAGCCGATATATTTGCTCTGCTAGGTGGGCGAGCTCTTCGAGCGCTTTCTAGCTGCCCGTCTCTGAGAGCGTTTATCGGACGTTGGTCCCGATGTCTGCGACAGCCAATTCGGAATCCGGCAGGGACGGTCCACGATCATCGCGATTAAGCGCGTTCGTACCCTGTCGGGCGCAGCCGTGGGCAGTGGCGCGGTTGTGCTGGTGGTGGGCGTCGATATCTCCAATGCTTTCAACGCCCCGCCATGGCCCGCCATCCGGTGCGCCCTGGTGTATCACCGGGTTCCCTGATACTTGATGGCGGTGATCGGCAACTACTTTGCGGAGCGTTCGATCGAGTATCCCAGACGATACTCGACCGTCGTGCGGGCAAGGAACTGCGGGGCTCCACAGAGTTCGGAACACGGGCCGATCCTCTGGGGCCACGCGTACGACGCCGTGTTGCGCACTCCCCTCTCTCGCGGTCAGAGCCT
The DNA here is from genome assembly GCF_001483705.2 of Eufriesea mexicana. NCBI lineage: Eukaryota > Metazoa > Arthropoda > Insecta > Hymenoptera > Apidae > Eufriesea > Eufriesea mexicana. Next base: position 200,091 of record NW_016914938.1, read on the forward strand.
GACGTGTTACGCGTACGACACTCTGGTGACGGCCGCCAGGTCAAGTTGGCAGGAGGCCACGCTGCGCGCGGAAAGCGGCGTTGCCCCGTCGCGAATATCATCCAGCGGCTGGTGCTGTGTATCTTCCCCGAGAAGACCGAGGTAATGTGGTTTTGCCATCGGCACCACGGGAAGCCGCCCAAGTCCCTGATGCGCGGGGGAAACGTCGTGGTCGCGGTACGGGACCGGATGAAATACCTCGGTCTCGTCCTTGATAGCCACTGGATGTTCGACGAACATTTTCTCGCGCTGGGACCACGCCTGGAAGGTATGTCGGGGGCGCTGTGTCATCTGCTACCCAACCTGGGAGGGCCAAACGGGAGGGTGCGCCGACTCCTCACGGGAGTCGTTCGCTCGGTGGCATTTTACGGGGCTCCGATCTATGCGAACGACCTGGTCGCCAGTCCACGCATTCTGGCGATTCTCCGGCGAGTCGCCCGCAGGATGGTGATCAGGGTCGTGCGCGGTTACCGTACGATATGCCACGAGGCGGCGATGGTCCTGGCGAGTTTTCCGCCGTTCGAAATGCAAGCGGCGTGTCAGGCCCGCTTCTACGATCACCTACATTCTGGCGGCGGCTGTGCTCCTGAAGAAGGGGCCGTTTCGTTAAGGCGAAGTGTCCGACATTCCTTGATGACCGCCTGGCGAGCTCGGCTGAAGGAGCTGAGCAGCCGGCGGCACCGGGCGATCGAGGTTGTGTCCCCGTGCTGGATGCATGGAGACGCAGCGGCAGCCAGCACATCTTCCGCCTGACACAGGTGCTAACCGGGCACAGGTGCTTCGAGAAGTTCCTGTGTCGTGTCGGGCGGGAACTTGTGACGCGGTGCCATCACTGCGGGGAAGGGCGGGACACGACGCAGCACACGCTGGAGCAATGTCGGGCGTGGGCTTGCCAGCGCCGGGTACTTTGTCACGCGGTGTGTCGGGACCTTTCACTCTTCGTCGTCGTGGCGCTTGTGACGGAGGGTTAGGTGCGTGGCGTGCGGTGGCCTCCTCCTGCGAGGCGGTTATGTTACAGAAGCAGGCCGCAGAGGCTGCAAGCGCGGCGCCGGAGGGCGGGATGCCAGTGAAAGTGGTCTCGGCACATTAGGTTTAGATTCGATACGTTTGGCAATGTTATGTTTGCTTCGGTTAGGTTTGGATAATTCCCAAACTTAGACAAACTACACCTAACGAGACGAGACCATTATTTCTGGCCTCCCCTCTTACAATCAGAACATATTAGAGCTCAGTATTGTGCAGAAATACGCCGAGTAGTAGTGCATTGCGCCGAAGTCAAAGCTGGCCCCTCCTAACCTAACAAATCGTAAGGAAGCCTAACATAACACAGCTCAACCTAACCAGATGCGACCGCTATTGCTAGCCTCCACAGAGCCAAGCGGAACATATTAGGGGAGAGTAGAGAGCAGAAATCCATGGAGACGCAGTGTAAAGCTAAAAAGTCGAAGCTATTCAAACCTAACAGGAGGCAGCGTGGCTCAAACAAACCTGGCGAGACCACTATTACTAGTCTCCCCAGTGTGAAGCAGTGCATGCTAGGGCATAGTAGAGCGCAGAAGCTTACCGTATTACAGTGTACAGAACACAAGTCGAAGATATCCTAACATAACACAAACAACCCAAACATGACCAAACGTAACATAACTGGACCTAACGCGCCGCGGCCACTATTACTGGCCTTGCCAGAGCAAGGCAGAGAATATCAGATCGCAGTGGTTTGCAGAAATCCACCGAATAGCAGCTTACAGAACTTGAGTCAAACCTACCTTCTCCTAACGTAACCAATCGTAACATACCCAAACGTAAACTAACTAAACCTAACGTGCACCTGCCACTATTACTGGCCTCCGAAGGGTCGAGCAGAGTATGGTAGAGTTGAGTAGAACGCGGAAATCTACTTCATTCGTGCCCTTGCCAACGAAGACAATGCTATCCAAACCTAACCCAAACAAACGTAACATAACCAAACGTAACCTAATTCAACCTAACGTGCCTAGATCACTGCTGCTGACCTACCCAGGAGCATGCAGAATATACTAGAGCAGAGTAAAGTGCAGAATACTGCTCCAATCCTGCGTAAATCACAAAAGTCGAAGACATCCTAACCTAACCTGTCCTAACCTAACAAAACCGAACGAAGGCTAACTAGGCGTAACGTGCCGAGACCACTGTTCCTGGCATTTTCGGAGCCAAGCTGGACATGTTAGAGCACAGTGGGGCGCAGGTGTCCACCGAATAACAGTGTACATCGCAAAAGTCATAGCTACCCTCTACAAACATAACCAATCGTAACATACACAAACGTAACATAACACAACCTACGGTGCCGCGAATGCAATTGCTGTCCCTCCCAGAGACGAACAGAGCATAGTAGAGCGCATAAATCCATCGGATAACCATGTATACCGCGAAAGTCGACGCTATCCAAAGCTAACCCAAACTAACATAACCTTGCGAAACGTTGCCTAAGCAAACCTGCCGTGCCGATACCACTATTGGTGGCCTCCCCAGAGCCAAGCTGAGCACATTAGAGGGCAGTAGATTGCAGAAATGCGCCGAATAGCAGTGCATATCGCAAGAGTCACAGCTAGCCGCTCCTAGCCTAACCAAACGTAACGTAACCAAACATAACGCAACTTAACCTAACTTGCAGCGACTACTATTGCTGGCATCCCCAGAGTCGATCAGAGCGTAATCGAGCACAGTAGAGCGCAGAAATAAACGAAATAACATTCTATGCCCGGAAAGTCAAAGCTACCTGAACCTAACACGAACAAGCATACCCTAACCAAAAGCAACAAAACATAACCTATCGTGCCGGCACCACTATTTCTGTCCTCCGCAGATTTGAGCGGAGTAAAGCAGAGCAATGTGTAGAGTAGAAATCCACCGAAAAGCAGTGAGTATCACAAATGTCAAAGATATCCTGACCAAACATGTCCTAACCAAACTTTGCCTAACTCAACGTAATGTGCGGGTACCAATACTGCTGTCCCTGCCAGATGCAAGCTGAACATATTTTAGCACAACAGAATTGCGGTGTCGAGAGGGAAAGTCAAATCTAGCCCCTCCTAACCTAGCCAATCGTAACGCAGCCGAGCGTAACATGTCTCAACTTATCGTGTCACGACCACTATTGCTGGCCAACCCAGAGTCAGGCAGTGTTAATCAGAGCAATATAGAGCGCAGCAATCCACCGAATTGCAGTGCATAGCACAAAAGGCGGAGCTACCACCTTCTAACCTAGCCAACCGGGACATACACAAACGTAACCTGTCTCAACCTAACGTGCAGCGACCTCAATTACTGGCTTCCCGAGAGGCGTGCGGAGTATAGTAGGGCAATATAGAGAGTAGAAATTCGACGAATAGCAGTGTATGCGGCAAAAGATGCAGCTACCCTCTCCAAACCTAATCAGCCGGAGCATACTCGAACGTAACATAACTCCATATAACGTGCAGCGACCACTATTACTAGCAACCCCTGCGCCAAGCAGAACATACTAGAGCACAGTAGAGGGCAGGAATCCTCCTCGTTACAGTATACAGAACAAAAGTCAAACACAACCTAAACCAACCCAAGCAAACCGAACCCAGCCAAACGCACCTAACTCAACCTAACATGACGAGACCATTGTCACTGGACTCACCATATTCGAGGAGAGCATGGTAGGACAATGTATATCGTAGAAATCCACCGTTGAGCAGTGTGCAGCGCAAAAGTCAAGGATAGCCTGACCAAAACCAAGCCTAACCTAACCAAACTGAACGTAACGTAACGAAAACTAACGTACGGCGGCCACTATTCCTGGCGTCATCAGAGACAAGCAGAATATGGTAGAGAGCAGTAGAGCCCAGATGTCCATGGGACACCTATGTTGAGCACAATAGTCAAAGCAACCCTAAACTATCCCAAAGAAGTCTAACGCGACCGCACGTAATCTAACGCAACCTATCGTGCCGCAACCAGTATTGCTGGTCCACGAAGAGAAAAGCAGGGCACAATAGAGGGCAGTATAGCGCAGAAATCCATAGAATCGCAGCGGATAGCAAAAAGGTCGGGGCCACCCGAATCTAACGCAAACGAATATGACATACCCACACGTAGCCTAACTTAACCTAACGTGCCGCGACCAGTATTTATGGCTGCCACAGTGACAAGCAGAGCATATTACAGGTGAGGAGGGAGCAGAAACCTATAGTATCACAGTGTGTAGCAGGAAAGTCGTAGCTACCCAAACCTATCCGATGCTAACGTAACATAACCAAACGTTTCCTACCTCAAAGTTATGTACCGGAATCACGATTACCGGCTTCCCCAGAGCCAACCGGGATATAACATAGCACAGTAGAGAGCGGAAATGCGCCGCATTGCAGTGTAGGGCGCAAAACTCAACGATAAACTAACACAAACTGCAGTAACCTAACCTAGCCAAGCGTAGCCTAAATCAACATAACTAGCCGATACCAATGTTAGCGGCTCCCCAGGGACAAGAAGAACACACCAGAACTCAGTAGAGCGCAGAAATCCACCGCATTTCAGTGTAGAGCACGAAAGACAAAGCTACCATATCCAAACGTATCGTTACATATCCTAACCGAACGTAACATATCTCAACCTATCGTGCCGCGACCACCATTGCTGGCCTCCCGAGAGTCGGGCAGAGTATAGCAGCGAGATGTAAAGCACAGAAATCCACCGGATAGCAGTGCATAACACAAAAGTCAACGTCATCATAATCAAACTAATTCCAACCAAACCATGCCTAACGTAGCATAGCTGAACCAAACGTGCCACGGCCATTATTTCTGGCCACCACGGCGACAAACGGAACGTATTTGAGCATAGTAGAGCGCAGAAATCCACCGAATAGCAGTGTATGGCACAAAAAGTAAAGCTATCCTTTCCAAACCTAACCAATCGTAACTTAGCCAAACGGAGCTTTGCGCAGAGTAACATGCCGAGACCACAATTGCTGTTCTCCCCAAGCCAAGCAGAGCATGCTAGAGCGCGGTAGAGCGCAGATATCCAAAGATAACCCAAACTACCTCAAACGAGACTAACCTAACCGAATATAACCTAGCAGAACCTATCGTCCTGCGGCCACTACTTCTAGCCTTCTCAGAGCATTGCAGAGAATAATAGATCACAGCAGAGCGCAGAAATGCACTGAATAGGAGTGTATATCGCAAAAGTAAAAGCCATTCTATCCAAACCAGGCCTATCCTACCCCAACAAAGCGTAGAATGACTAAATCTAACGAGACGAGACTCCTATTGCTGGCCTTCACTGAGCCAAGCAGAGCATATCAGAGCAGAGTAGAGCGCAGAAATCGACCCAACGGCAGTGTGTAACACAAAAGTCAAATCCCTCCTACCCAAGCCTATCCAAACCTAACCTAAGCAAACGTAAGCTAGCACAACGTATCCTGCGGCGACCGCCAATGCTGGTCTCCCCAGAGTCGAGTAGAGTATAGTAGAGCAACGAAGAGCGCCGGTATCCTCCGAATGGCAGCTTATAGCACAAATTTCATAGTGGTCCCATCCCATCCTTACCAAATGCAACGTAGTCAAACATAACATAACAATGCTTAACGTGCCTAGACCACCATTGCTGGCCTCCCAATCGCCAAGCAGAATATACTAGGGCACTATGGAGCGCGAGAATCCTACGAATACCGGAGTATAGCATAAAAGTCACAGCCATACTGACAGAACAATGCCTAGCGTAACATAGTCAAGAGTAATCTAACTCATCCAATCGTGCCACGACCACTATCACTGGCCTTCCCATAGGAAAGCCGAGGATAGCAGAGCAATGCAGATCGCATATATCGGCCGAATAGCAGGGTACGGCACAAAAGTCAAAGCTAGACTGACAAAATATATCCAAGCGGAACGTAACATAGCTTAACCTAACTTGCCGAGACCAGAGCTGCTGGCCTCCCCAGAGCCAAGCAGGGCATACTCGAGTACAGTAGAGGGCAGAGTAGCAGTGTATAGCACAAAAGACAAAGCTAGCCTACACTATCCTAACCAAACGCAACGTAACCGAACGTAGCGTAACTCATCCTAACGTGCCGAGGCCACTATCGCTGCGCTCCTCACAGCAAAGCAGAACATATTAGTGGAGGCTGGAGCGCAGAAATCCATAGAATCGCACTGCATAGCACAAGAGTTGATGCTATCCTCTTCTAACATATCCAAACGTAACATAACCGCACGTAGCCTAGCTCAAACTATCGTGACGAATCCACAATTCCTTGCCTCTCCAGAGTGAAGCAGAACATACTAGAGCAAAGCAGAACGCAGTAATCCTGAGTATTGCAGTTTAGACTGCAAGAGACAAAGATATCCTAGCCTAACTTAACCAAACGTGAGGAAACCAAATGTAACTTAATTCATTCTATTGTGCTTAGACAAATATTGCTGACCACCCCAGAAGGAAGCAGGACATATTAGAGAAGAGTAGAGTGCCGAAGTCCGTAGGACGGCAGTGCGTAACACAAAACTCAATCATATCCTATCCTAACTCAAACGAACCTAACCTAGCCAAGATTAAACTAACACAACCTAACATGCCCCGGCCGCCCATTCTGGCCTCCACAGAGCAAAGCAGTTGGTACTAGGTCACAGTACAGCGAAGAAAACCAGCGAATAGCAACGTACGGCACAATTGTCGGAGACATCCTGACCAAACCAGATAAAACCAAACATAGCCAAACGTAGAGTAACTGAACGTAACAGCCCGAGACCTTTACTTCTGGCCTCCCGATAGCTAAGCAGAACATGTTAGAGCACAGTAGAGCCCAGAAATCAACCGAATAGCGGAGCATTGCACAAAAGTCAAAGCCATCCTGACCAACCCTAACCAAACTTATCCGACGTAACCTCTCAAAACCTATCGTGCGACGACCGTCATTTCTGGCCACCCCAGAGTCAAGTAGAGTATAGTAGCGTAACAACGAGCGCAGAAATCCTCCGAATCATCCAGACGTGACGCGAAAACATTTCCTGGCGTCCGCGCAGACCAGCAGATTCTGATAACACATAGTAGAGCGCAGAGGTCCATAGAATAGCAGTGTCTAGCATAAAGGTCAAATCCATGCCAACATAACCCAACATAACCCAGCATAGCGTTACCTAGCCGAACGCAATCGAACTCAACCAACGTGCCGAGACCGCTATTGCTGGCAAACACAGATCCGAGCAGCACTTACTAGACCACAGTAGAGCCTACAAATCCTCGGAGCAACAGTGTACATCACGTAAGCAGAAGCTATCCGAACCTTAGCCAGAACAACGTAACCGGAAGCTGAAGTAGCCTCACTCAACCTACCATGCCGAGACCACTATTTCTGGCCCTCCCATAGACGTGAATGTTACAGTAGAGCAATGTAGGGCGTAGAAATCCACCGAATATCAGTGTGTATCATAAAGGTCAAAGCTATCCTATCCTATCATAGCAAAGCGTAACATAACTAAACGTAACCTAACTCAACCTAACGTGCCGAAACCGCTATTGGTGCCATCCAAAAAGATAAGCAGAACTTACTCGAGCACGGAAGACCGCAGAAATCTACCGAATAGAGGTGTATAGCGTAAAAGTCAGAGCCCTCCTGACCAAACTTGGCCTAACATAACATAGATTGGCCAAACATAACATAGCAAAGGGTATCCTAACACAACCGAACGTGAGACGACCACAATTTCTGGCGCTCCAGGGACAAGCAGATGCTAGTAGAGCAACGCGGGACGCAGATATCAACCCAATTACGGTGTGAAGCAAAAAAGTCAAAGCATTACTATCCTAACGAAACGTAGCCTAACCAAACTAAACGTTTGCTAACTTAAGCTAACATGCCGCGACCAATATTGCTGGCATCCCGAGAGTCGAGCAGAGTTTATTATAGCAGTGTAGATCGCAGAAATCCAAGGAAGAGCATTGTATAGCATAAAAGTCTAAGCTACCGTATCCTAACATAACCAAACGTAACACTAGCGGACGTTACGAAGCGCAATCTGGCGTGCCACGACCGCTATTGCTGGTATCACGAGAGCTAAGCAGAGTGTAGCAGCGCAATGTAGAATGCAGAAATCGCCCGGATAGCAGTGTATAACGCAAAGGTCAAAGCTACCATAACCAAGCCTAGCCAACCCTAATCAAACCAAACGTAACAAAACTCTACCTCACATGCCGAGGCCACTATTGCTTGAATCCCCAGACCCAAGCATAGTGTACTAGAGCGCAGTAGAGCGCAGTAATCCACCGCATTGGAATGTGTAGCGCAAATGTCAAAGATATCATAACCTAACCAGTCCTAACCTTACCTAACCGAACGTAGCCTAACTATACATTACGTGCCGAGAAAAACAATGCTGTCCTACCCAGAGCCAATCAGAACATACTAGAGCACAGTGGAGCGTAGAATTCCACCGACAACAGTTTATACCACGAAAGTCAAATCAATCCGAACCTAACCCAAAGTAATGTTGCCTAACCAAACGTAGCCTAACACAACGTAACGTGCCGAGACCACTATTACAGGCCTCCCCGGAGTCGAGGAGGGTACAGTAGATCAGCGTAGTGCGTAGAAATCCACCAAACAGCAGTCTATGGCACGAAAGTATATTCTAACCTATAATAACATATCCAAACGTAATATAAACTAACGTTAACTAACTTATACTGACGTGACGGGACCGCCGTTGCGGGCCTACCTAGCAACAAGCAGAATATACTGAAGCACAGTAGAGCGCAGGAAGCCACCGAATAGCAGTGTATTGCACAGAAGTCACAGAAATCCTGACCTAACCTGACATACCCTTAACAAACCAAACGTAAGCTAAGTAATCTTAACGAGCCGAGCCCACTATTGCTGGAAACCCCATCGCCAAGCAGAACGTATTAGAGAAGTGTAGAGAGCAGGAGTCCATAGAGTGGCAATGAACAGCATAAGAGCCAAAGATATCCTTAAATAACCTTACCTAACCTAGCACACCAATCGTAGCCTAACTAAACATAACGTGCCTAGAGCGCCATTGCTGGCCTCCCAGAGACTAGCGGATGCTAGTAGACTAACCCAAATCGCAGATATCATCCGAATAGCAGTGTGTAGCAGAAAAGTCAAAGCAATCCCTACCAAACTTAACCAAACCTAACATACCAAAACGTAACATAACGCAACATAACGTGCCGCGACCAAAATTGCTGGCGTCGTCAGGGACAGGCAGATTACGGTGGAGCACTTTAGAGCGCTGATGTCCATAGAATAGCAGTGTTGAGCACAAAAGTCAAAGCAATCCAAATCAAACCAAACCTAACCAAACGTAATCTATCTCAACTTATCGTGCGGTGAACATTATTGCTGGCCTCCGCGGAGCCAAGCAGGAAACATGAAAGTAGAGGAGTGCGCCGAGATCCATATGTCGCAGGGTATAGCAGAAGATTCAAGGATATTCAAAACTGCTCCAAACGAACATAACATAACCAAACGTGACATAACTCAAGCTAATGTGTCGTGGCCGCTATCTCTGCCCTCCCCAGAGCAAAGCAGAGCATACAAGATGACAGCCGGGAGCAGGTATCCTCAGAAATGCCGTTTGCAGCACAAAAGTCAAAGCTACCCTAGCCTAACCTAACCAAACGTAACATAAGCAGACGTAACGTAACCCAACATGACGCGTAACGGAAGTTACTGCTAGCAGCGCAAGAGCTAGCCAGAGTATAACAGAGCAATGTGGACGCAGAAATCGCCCAAATAGTACTGTATAGCAAAAGGTAGGAGGTACCCTAGTCTAACCTGACCGAACCTAACCTAGTCAAACGTAACCAATCCCAACATAACGTGCCTAGCCCACAATAGCTGGCCTCCCCTCCGCCAAGCAGGTCATATTAGAAGAGATTAGAGCGCAGCGATCCATACAGAGGCTGTGTATTGCACGAAATTCAAAGGTACCCTAACACAAACCAAACAAACCTGACCTAACCGAGCATAACCTAACACAGCCTAAAGCGCCGCGGCCACTATTTCGAAGAATCCCTGATCAAAGCAGTGATTATTAGATAACAGTAGTGCGCAGATATCCACTGAATAGCAGGGTACAGTGCGAAAGACAAAGCTACCATTTCCTAGCCTTAACAAGTCTAATCTAAGCGAGCGTAATATAACTCAACATAACGTGCCGCGAACACTATTGCTGGTCTCCCTAGGGCCATGCAGAACACATTAGCGGAGAGAGGGGCACAGAGATCCGTAGAACCACGGTGTACAGAATACAAATCGAAGCTCTCTAGACCTCACCCGTGCTAATATAATTTTATCAAACGCAACCTAACACAAACTATCATGCCTCCGCAGAGCGAAGCAGCGCATATTGGAGTACAGTAGAGCGGAGAAGTCCACCGAAAAGCAGTATGGAGCACAAATTTCACAGGTACCCTATCCTAACCTAACCAACTGAAACACTACATAACGTAACAAAACTCAACCTAACGTGCCGCTACAACTACTGCAGTTCTCCGCAGTGCCAAACAGCACATATTGGTGGAGAACAGAATGCAGAAATCCATCGAATCGCAGTGTATATGAGAAAAGTCAAAGATACACATACCTAACCCAAACCATCAGAACATAGTCAATCAGAGCGTAGCTCTAACCAACGTGCAGGGACCGCTGTAGCTGCCATTTCCAGAGCCAAGCAGGACATACTAGAGCACTGAAGAGCGCAGAAATCCATCGAATGGCAGTGTGTAGCGCAAAAGATGACGATATCCTAACCAAACTTATCCAAACCCAACCTAACCGGACCTAACCTGCACAACATAACGTACAGGGATCACTGCTTCTGCCCTCCATAGGGACAAGCTGAAAATATTAGAGTACTGTTTGCCGCAGGGATCCACCTAAATGCAGACAACATCACAAAAGGCCAAGCTATCCCCTCCTAACCTAACCAACGGTAACATGACTAAACCTAGCCTAACACAAACCAACCTGCAGTGACTACGATTGCTGGCATACCCAGAGTCAGGCAGAACATGTTAGTGGAGAGTAGAACGCAGAAACCGTAGAATAGCACTGTATGTCAGAAAAGTCAGAGCTACCCGGGCATAACCCAAACTAACAGATCATAGCCAAACATAGCCTGACCCAAGCTAACGTGCCGAGACCGCTACTGCAACCATCCACGGAGCCAAGCACGACAAACTAGTGCACAGTAGGGCGTAGAAATCCGCTGAATAGCTGTGTACAGTACAAATGGTAAGGATATCCATACAAAGCTTTGGCTAACACAACATAACATGACAAAACGTAACGTGCCGAGACCACTATCGATGTCACTCCCAGAGCCAAGCTCGAATTATTAAAGCAGTGTAGGGAGCAGAAATCCACCTTATAGCAGAATATAGCACTAAAGTCAAAGCTATCCACTCCTAACCCAGCAAATCGTGACACACCCAATCGTAACCTAACGTAACCTGTCGTGGCGCGAGCACTATTGCTGGCCTCCACACAGCCAAAGAGGGCCCACTTGTGGGAAGTAGAACGCAGAAATCCATAGTACCGCAGTGTTCATCATAAGAGTCAAAGCTAGCCAAACCTAACCCAAACCAACAGATCATAGTCGAACATTGCCTAACTCGAACTAACGTGCCGAGAAAGATATTGCTGCCCTCAACGGTGCCAAGCAGGTCATACTAGATCACAATAGAGCGCAGAAGTCCACCGAATAGGAGTGTACAGCACGATAGTTAATGCTACGCCGACAAAACTATGCCTGACCCAACCTAACCGAACGTAACATGACTCAACTTTACGTGCAAATCCTACTACTGTTCTCATTCACAGAGCCAAGTAGATAGCATTAGAGCACACTATGGTCCGGAAATCCACCTAATAGCAGGCTATCGAACTAAAGTCAAAGCCACCAACTCCTAACCTAACCAAACGTAGCATGACAAAGCGTAACCTGTCTAAACATAATATGCCGCGACCACTATTGCTGGGCACCACATAGCCAAGCATAACACATTAGCAGAGAGAAGATCGCAGAAATCCATAAAATCGCAGTGTATATCAGAAGAGTCTAAGCACATAACACAATCTACCTGTACATAGCCAAACATTGCCTAACACAACCTAACGCGCCCAGACCGCTATTGCTGGCCGCCACAGAGTCTAGCGGAACATGCCAGTGGAGGGTAGAACGAACAGATCCATATAATCGCTGTGTATATCAGAAAAGTCAAAACTACCCAAGCCCTTCCTAAACCAAATGAACATAACCACACATAGCCCGACTCAGCTTAACGTGCCGAGACCGCTATTGTTGCCCTCCCCAGAGCCGAGCAGGGCATACTAGAGCACTGTACAGTGCAGAAGTCCACCGAATAGCAGTGTACGGCACAAAAGTTGAATATACCCTGACAAAACGTAGCCTGGCCCAACCTAACCGAACGTAACCTGACACAATGCAACATACAGAGGCCACCATAGCTGGCACTCCCAGAGCAAAGCCGGAGGCAATAGAGCACTCTATGGCGCAGGAATCCACCTAATAGCTGGCTATAGCGCTAAGGTCAAGGCCATCCTCTCCTAACCTAACCAGCCGTAACATAACCAAACACAGCTCGACTCAGTCGAACGTGCCGATACAGCTATTCCTGCCCACCCAGTGCCAAGCACGACATACCAGGACTCAGTAGAGCGCAGAAATCTACCGAATAGCAGTGTACAGCACAAAAGGTAAAGCTATCCTGACAAAACTTATCCCAACCGAACATGACCGAAGTAACCTGAGTCAGCACAACGTGCCGAGATCACTATTGCTGTATCCCCCGTAGCAAGCAGAACATACTAGAACACAGTACAGGTTAGAAATCAAACGAATAGCAGAGTATACCACGAAAGACGAATCTATCCGAACTCAATCAAAACCAACGTGACGTAGCCAAACGTAACCTAACTTAGACTAACAGGCCGAGGCAGCTATTACTGGCCTCCCCAGAGTCGAGCAGAGTATTGTAAGACAATGTAAAGTTTAAAAATCCGCCGAACAGCAGTGTGCAGTACAAAAGTCGAAGCCACCCTCTCCTAACCAAACCAAACATAACAAAACCAAACGTAGCCTAACTCATCCCAACGTGACTAGACCACTATTGCTGACCTCTCCAGTGCAAAGCCGAATGTACTACAGCACAGGAGAGCGAATAGATCCGCCGCACTGACGCGCAAGGCATAAAGGTCAAAGATAACCTAACCCAACATAGCGAAACGAAGCCTATCTCAACCTAACGTGCTGAGAACACTACTGCTGGTATCCCCACGTTCGAGCAGAGTATAGTACTGCACAGTAGATCGCAGAAAGCCACCAAATAGTTGTGCACAGCACAAAAGTTGAAGACACCCTAACCGAACCAGACCGAAACTAACCTAACCAAACGTAGTGTAACCAAACCGAACGTGCAGTGACCACAATTGCTGTCTTCCCCGGAGGCAAGCAGAATATGATAGAGCACAGTAGAGCACAGAAGTCCATTGGATATTCGTGATGAGCACACATATTAAAGCAAACCTAGCCAAACCCAACCAAGCATAACCTAACCAAACGTAACCGAAAGCAAACTAACGTGCCGCGACAAGTACTGCTGCCCTCCACAGTGCCGAGCAGAGCATAATAGAGCAGAGTAAAGCGCAGAAGTCTATAGAACCGCTGCGTATAGCTGAAGAGTCGTAGGTGTCCAAACAAAGCCAGAGAAAGCCCGACAGACCCAAACGTACCCTATCTCAACCTACCGCGCCGAGAGCGCTATTACTGTCTTCCCCAGAGACATGAAGGTCATACTAGAGCACAGTAGACCGTATAAATCCACAGAATAGTAGCGCATACCGCGAAAGTCAGATATATCCAGCCGCAACACAAACGAACATAACGTAACCAAACGTAACATAACCCAACTTAACGGGCCGAGACCACAATTACTGACCTCCAGTGCGCCAAGCAGAGCATATTAGTGCTATTTAGAGTGCAGGAATCCACAGACCAATTGTGCACATCACAAAATTCGGAGCTATCGCCACCAAACGTCGCCAACCTTAATATAACCAATGGTAACATGACACAAGCTTACGTGGCGCGACCACGGTTGCTAATATCCCCAGAGCCCAGCAGAACGTATTAGAGCACAGTCGAGCGCAGAAATACGCCGCATAACAGTGAATAACTTAAATGTCAAAGCCATCCTAAGCAAACTTAACATAACCTAATCTAAAGAAACGAAACATAGCTAATCTTATCGTGCCACGACCGCTGGGGCTGACCACCCCAGAGACGAACAGGGAATACCAGAGCTATGAAGAACGCGAAAATCCACCGTGTAGCCGTGTAAAGCACAACAGTCAAAGCTTTCCTATCCTAACCTGACCAAACGTGACATGATATAACGTAATTTAATTCAACCTGACGTGCCGAGACCACTACTGCTGCTATCCCCAGAGACGAGCAGAACGTACTAGAGCATAATACTGCGCCGAAATACACCTAATTGCAGTGGACAGCACAAAAGTAGAAGCTACTCTAACCAAACCTAACCAAACCTAGCTCAACCAAACATAACATAACTCAACCTAACCTGCCGAGACAACTACACCTGGCGTCCCCAGACACAGGCAGAGAGCGATAGCGCACGGTAGAGCGCAGATGTCTTCAGGATAGCAGTGTGCGGCACAAAAGTCGAAGATAACCTAACCTAAAGCAAGTTAGCCTAACCTGACCAAACGCATTCTAACTAATTCCAACGTGAAGCGACCACAATTACTGGCATCCCGATAGTCAAGCAGAGTATAATGGAGCAACGTAGAGCGCAGGAACGCACAAAAGTGCAATGTATAGCACAAAAGTCAAAGCTACGTTGTCCTAACCTGACCAAAGGTAACCTAACCAAACGCTGCTTAACCAAACGCTGCCCAACAAAACCTAACGTACCGAGACCACAATTGCTGTCCTCCACTGTCCCAAGCAGAGGGCTTTAGAGCACAGTAGGGAGAACAAGTCCACCGCATAGCGGTGTATGGCACAAAAGTCAATGCCATCCTAACCAAACTTAACCTAACCTAACCTAACCACACTTAACATAGCAGAGGCAAACGAGCCACGACTGCAATTAACGACCACCCCAGAGACAAGCAGACGCACGAAGAGCAGAGCAAGGAGCTGGCATAGACCGAATAGCAGTGGAAAGCACAAAGGCAATGCCCTACCAAGCAAATTTAACCAAACCTAATCTAACCAAACATAACCCGTCTCAACATATCGCGCAGAAGACCACGGTTGCTGGCCTTCCCATAGCCAAGCTGATCACATTCGGTGACAGTAGAGCGCAAAGTTCGACCGTATAGCAGTGTATAGCACAAAAGTCGAAAATACCCTAACCGAGCTGGACCTAACCTAACCTGTCCAAGCGTAGAGTAATTGAACCTAACGAGCCGAGACCTTCTTTGCTGTCATCCCCAGTGCAAACCAGAACATGTTAGAGGAGAGTAGGGCGTAGAAATCCATAGGATCGCAGTGTACAGCAGAAAAGACAAAGATATCCAAACCAAACCGAAACTAACATAACCTAACCTAACATAGCCAAACCCAACGTAACGCGCCGCGACCACTATTGCTTACCTCCCGAGGGATTAGCAGAGTATAGTAGTGCAATTTTGAGCGCAGAAATCCACCGAATAGCAGTGCATAGCACAAAAGTCATATCCGCCCTGTCCTTACATTTCCAAACGTAATAAAGCCAAACGCAACCTAACCTAACATAACGTGCCGTGACCACTATCTCCGGCCTCCCCAGAGCCCAGCAATGCATGCTAGAGCACAGTAGCGCGCAGTAATCCACCAAATTGCAGTATGTGGCACAGACGTCAATGATATCCTAACATAATCTCTCCAAACCTGGCCAAGCCAAGTGTAACATACATAACCACAACGTGCCGAGGAAAATATTCCTGGACTCCCCAGAGGCATGAATGGCATAATAGAACAATGTTGAGCGCCGAAGTCCACCGAATATCGGTGTGTAGCATAAAAGTCAAACCTATCCTATCCTAACCTTACCAAACGAAACAATACCGAACGTCATCTATCACTGCGTAACGTGCCGATACCACTATTACTGGCCTCCCCATGACCAGGCAGAACATACTAGTGCGCAGTAGAGCGCAGAGACCCGCCGAACAACTGTCCATACCACAAAAGTCAAAGCAATCCAAATCTAACGCAAGACTAACATAACCTAATCAAACGTAGCCTAACTCAAACGTACGTGACGAGAATACTATTACTGGACTCCCCGGAGTCGAGCAGAGTATTTTAAAGCAATGTAGAGAGTAGAAGTCCTCCGAATAGCGAAGTAGACCACAAGAGTCGTAGCTACCGTATCCTGACCTAGCAAATATTAGCATTACCAAACGCATCCTAACGCAACCTATCGCGCAATGACCACTGATGCTGTTCTCCACAGAGTCGAGCAGAGTATAGTAGAGCACTGCCGATCACAGGAAGCCACCAAATAGCAATATATAGTACAAAGGACTTAGATTACCTAACATAACCAGACGAAACCTAACCTAACCTTACGTAGAGTAACTAAATTAGGGATGCGAGGCCTCTATTGCTGGTCTCCCCAGAGCACAGCAAATCTTATTAGGGCACAGTAGGGCGCACACATGCACCGAATAGCAGTGTATAACACAAAAGTCAAAACCATCCTTTCAAACGTAACGTAACCTAACATGACGAACGTAATGTAACCCAACCTATCGTGCCACAACCGCTATTGCTGGTCTCCCCAGAGACGAGCAGGGTATAGTAGAGCACAGTAGATCGCAGAAAGCCACCAAATGGCAATGTATATCACGGAAGTCAAAGATACCCTAACTTAACCTAACCAAACGTAGAGTAACCAAAACCTAACGTGCCGCGACCACTATTGCTGGCCGCCCGAGAGTCGGGCTCAGTACAGTAGAGCAATCTACAGCGCAGGAATCCTTCGAAGTGCAGTGTGTAGCACAAAAGCCTCATCCACCCAATCCTAACATAGCCAAACGTAACATAACCTATTGCAACCTAACACAGCCCATCGTGCCGAGAGCAACAATGCTGGCCTCCACATAGCCAAGCAGAATAGACTGGAGCACAGTACAGTGCAGAAGTCCATCGGAGAGCGGTGCATTGCACAAATGTCAGTGCCATCCCAAGCAAACTTAACCTACCCTAACTTAACTTCGCGCAACCAGGCTCAACCGAACCTCCCACGACCACGGTTGCCGGCCTCGCCAGAGGCAAGCAGAGGCTAGTAGAGCAATGCAGGGCGCAGATGTGGCACTGTATAGCACAAAATCAAAGCTATCCTAACCAAACCTATCCTAACCCAGCCATGCCAAACGTAACATACCTCAGCCTAACGTGCCGAGACCACTATTGCTGGTCTCCGCAGAGCAAAGCGGCACATATTAGACCACAGTAGTGCGCAGAAATCCACCGTATATAAGTGTAAAGCGCAAAAGATAGAACTACCCTATACTCACCTGAGCAAACGTACGTAGCCCAACATAACCTAAACAATCCTGACGAGCCGAGACCACTCTTACAGGCCACCATATCGCAAACCATTTCATATTGGAGGAGAGTAGAGCGCAGAAGTCTATAGAATATCGGTGCATAGCACGAATGTCAAAGATATCCGGAACGAGCCCAAAGAAACCTTCCCTAACCACACGTAACTTAACCCAACCTAACGCGCCGCAACCGAAACTACTGGCCTCCCGAGAGCAAAGAGGAGAATATTTGATCACAGTATAGCGTAGAAATCCACCAAACAGCGGCGTATTGCACAGAAGTAGAAGCTATCCCAACCAAACGTAACCTAACCATGCCCAACCAAGCGTATCATAACTCAAACCAAAGTGCCGCGACCACCGCACCTGGCGTCCACCGAGACAAGCAGAGCGTGATAGCGCACAGTGGAGAGCAGAAGTCCAGAGAATAGCAGGGTGTAGCACAAACGTCAAAGCTATCCCAACCTGACCAAACATAACCTAACCTAACCAAACGCAATGGAACACAACCCACCGTGCTACGACCACTATTGCTGACCTTCCGACAGTCAAGCATAGTATAATAGGGCAACGAAAAGCGCAGGAATCCTCCGAATAGCAGCGTATAGCACAAAAGTCAAAGCTATCCTATGCTAACCTGACCAAGCGTAACGCAACCAAACGAAGTCTAACTGATTCTAACGTGCCGAGACCACTATTACTGCCCCCCGCCGCCAGTGCCAAGCAGAACATATTACAGGGTCATAGACCGCAGTAAACCATGGAATCGCAGTGCATAGCAAAGCAGTCGAAGCTACCCCATCCCAACGTAATCAAACGTAACGTAACCGAGCGTAGCCTACCTCTACCTAACGTGCCGAGAACACTATTGCTTACCTCTCAAGAGCCAAGCAGAGTATAGTACAGCAAAGTAGGTCGCAGTAATACACAGCATTGCAGCGTACGGCACAAAAGTCAATAATATCCAAACTTAACGCGAGCCAACAAAGCCTAACTCGACATAGACAAGCTCCACGAAACGTGCCGAGACCACTTTTGTTGGCCACCCGATAGACGAGCAGAATATAGTAGAGCAATCTGGGGCTCGGAAACCCACCGAATTGCAGTGCATAGCATAAAAGTCGAAGCCATCCGAACAAAACGTTTCCTAACGTAACCTAACCTAGCGCAACCTAACACACACAATAGTGCGACGACCACTATCACTGGCCTTCCCATACATATCAGAGGATGTTAGAGCAATGCAGGCCGCAGGTATTGTCCGAATAGCAGTGCACAGCGCGGTAGTCAAGCTATAATTTCCAGGCATAACCAAACCAAGCCAAGCAGAACGTAACATAGCTCAGACTAACTCGCCGGGACCAGAGATACTGGCCTCCCCAGAGCCAAGCATAGCCCACTATGGTACTGTGGATCGTAGAAATCCACCGTACAACAGTGTATAGCACAATAGTCAAAGCTACTCTCTGCTAACCTGACCAAACGAAACATAACCAAACGCAGCCTAACTAATCTCAACGGGCCGAGACCACTATTCCTGCCCTACTCAGAGCAAAGCAGGACATATTAGCTGGGAGTAGAGCGCAGAAGTTCATTAAATGGCAGCGTATGGCGCAAAAGACAAATATATAACAAGCTAACACAAACGAGACTAACCTATGCAAATGCAACATAGCAGATTCTATCTCGCGCAGCGGCCATTACTTCTGGCCTCCTTAGAGCATAGCAGAGAACAATAGATCACAGTAGAGCGCAGAAGTCCAGCAAATTCGAGTGTATAGCGCAAAAGTCAAAGCCATCCTGTCCAAATCAGTCCTAGCCTAACCTGACCAAATGTGGAATAACTAAACCCAACGAGAAGAGTCACGTATTGCTGGCCTCGCCTGGGCCAAGCAGGACATACGAGAGCAGAGTAGAGCGCAGAAATCCACAGAACGGCAGTGTATAGCACAAAAGTCAAAGCAATTCTAACCAAGCCTATCCAAACCTGATCCAAGCAAGCGTATGCTGACAAAACATTACGTACTCAGACGAATATTGCTGGCCATCCCAGAGCCATGATGAAAATATTGGAGCACAGTAGGGCGCAAAAATCTACCTGATAGCAAACTATAGCCCTAAAGTCAGTGCTACCACCGCCTAATCTAACCAATCGTAACACAACCGAACGTATCGTAACCCAACCTATAGTGCCGTGACCGATGCTGCTAGCCTCCCCAGGGCCAAGCAGAGCGCATTAGCGGAGAGTATGGCGCAGAAAACCATAGAACCGCAGTGTACAGCGGAAAAGTCAAAGCTACCCAGACCAAACCCAAACCAACAGAACATAACCAAACAAAGCCTAGCTCAACCTAACGTGCCGTGACCGCTATTTCTGCCCACCCCAGAGGCAAGCAGGTCACACAAGAGCACAGCAGAGCGCAGAAATTCACCGAATAGCCTTTTACAGCTCAAAAGCTGAAGCCACCATAACCAAACTTAGCCTAGCCCAACCTAACCGAACGTATCCTGACACAATAGTACGTACCGAGGCAACTATTTCTGGCCATCCCAGCGCCAAGCTGAAAATATTAGAGCACAGAAGGGCGCAATAGTATACCTAACATCAGGCTATAACTCTAAGGTCAGGGCTACCCCTCCTTGTCTAAACAATCGTAACATAGCCAAACGTACCGTAACTCAACCTAACGTGCCGCGACCACTACTGCCAGCCTCCACAAAGCCAAGCAGAGCGCATTAGTGGAGAGTAGGGTGCAGAAATCCATAGAACCGCAGTGTACAGCGGAAGAGTCAAAGCTACTCAAACCAAACCCAAACCAAAGGAACATTACCAAACGTAGCATAGCTCCACCTAATGTGGCGAGACCGCCACTGCTGCCCTTTCTAGAGCCAAACAGGATATACTAGAGCAGAGTAGAGCGCACAGATCCATCGAAATGCAGTGCACAGCGCAAAAGCTCAAGTTATCATAACCAAACGTAGACATGCCCACCCTAACCAAACGTAACCTGACACAACGTAACGTCCCGAGACCACTACTGCTGGACCAACCTGAGCCATGCTGAAGACATTAGAGCTCTCTCGGGCGCAGAAGTCCACTCAATAGCAGACTACTGCGCGAAAGTCAAAGCTATCCTCTACTAACCTAACCAATCATAACATAACCAAACGTATCCTAACTCAACTTAATGTGCCGCGACCATTATTGCTGGCCTCCACAGAGCCAAGCTGAACACACTAGTGGAGAGTAGGTCTCAGGAGCACATAGACTCGCGGGGTACATCCGCGAAGTCAAAGCTACGCAAACCAAACCCATACCATCATAACATAGCCAAACATAGCCTAACTCAACCAAACGTGAGTAGACCGCTATTGCTACCCACCGCTGAGCCAAGCAGGATATACTAGAGCGCCGTAGAGCGCAGAAATCACCCATATATCAGTGTACAGGACGAAAGCTATAGCTACCCCACCAAACATTGTCTTACCTAACCTAACCGGACGTAACTTGATTCAACGTAAAGCGCCGAGGACACCGTTGCTGGCCTTCCGTGAGCAAAGCTGAAAATATCAGAGCCCAGTAGGGTGAAGTGATCCATCTGATAGCGTATTATAGGTCTAATGTCATAGCTGCCCTGTGCCAACTTATCCGATCGTAACATAACCAAACGTAGCCTAGCCCAACCCAACGTGCTGCGACAACTATAGCTGGTCCCCACAGAACCAAGCAGAGCTCATTCGCGGGGAGTAGAAGGCAGAAATCCATAGAGCCGCAGTGTATATCGGAAAAGTCAAGGCTACCCAAACCCAACCCAGAATAAGCAGAACATATCCAAACATAGTATAGCTCAACCTTACGTGCCGGGACCGCTCTTTCTGCTCTCCCCAGATCCAAGCAGGGCATATTAGAGCGCAGTAGGGCGAAGAGACCACCCGAGCTGCAGTGTTCGGCACAAATGTAAAGCTATAATGTCCAAGCTTAGACTGACCCAACCTAACCGAACGTAACCTGACCAAACATAGAGTGCAGAGACAACTATTGCTGTCCTTCCCAGTTCCAAGCTGCAAGCATTAGAGCACTGAACGGCGCAGAAGTCCTACTAATAGCAGGCTATAGCGCTAAGGTCAAACTACCTCTCCTTACCTAACCAATCGTGACATAACCAAACGTACCCTAACCCAACCTAACGCTCCACGACCACAAATGCTGGCCTCCCCAGATCCAAGCACAGCACATTAGCGGAGAGTCGGGCGTAGAAATCCGTAAAATCGCAGTGTACATCTGAAGAGTCGAAGCCTGCCATATCAAGCCCAAACCAACGGAACATTACCAAACATAGAATAAGTGGCTCTATCCTGATGAGACCACTATTAGTGGCATCCCCAGAGTCGATCAGAGAATAGTAGAGCAACGCAGGGCGCAGAAAGCCACCGAATAGCAGTGCCTAGCACAGAAGCCTAAGCCAACCTGTCCTTACCTAACCAAACGCGACACAACAAAACGCAATGTGCCTCAGCCCAACTTGCTGAGAACATTACTGCTGGTTTCCCCGTAGCCAAGCAGAAAATACTAGAGCACATTAGAGCGTAGAAATCCACCGAACAGCAGTGAATAGCGCGGAAGTCGAAGTCACCCTGACCATACCTAACCTAACCTAACCTAATATAGCCGAACGTAACCTAGCACAAACGAACGTGCCACACCCGCTGATGCTGCCTTCGCCAGAGTCTCGCGGATGATAGTAGTGCAATGCACAGCGCAGATATCGACCGAATAGCCGTGTATAGCACAGAAGACAAAGATATCCTAACCGAACATGTCCTAACCTGCCAAGCCACGTGCAACCTACGCTAACCTAGCGTGCCGGGACCACAACTGCTGACATCCCCAGAGCCAAGAAGAACATACAAGATCGCAGTAGAGGGCAGTAATACACCGCATTGCCGCGTATGGCACAAGAGTTGAAGATATCTTAATACAGCCTGTACTAACCTGGCCAAGCCGAGCGTGATATATCTATACATATCGTACCGAGAATAATATGGCTGGCCTCCCGAGAGATATGCAGAGCGTATTAGAACGATGCACAGCACCGAAGTCCGTCAAATAGCGGCGCATATCATAAAAGTCAAAGCTACCCTATCCTAACGTAGCCAAGCGTAACGAAGCCGAACGCTACCCATTTGAACCTAACCTGCCGAGACCACTGTTGCTGGCATCCCCAGAGCCATGCAGACCATACTAGAGCACAGTAGAGCGCAGAGGTGCACCGTAAAACGGTATATACGGCGAAAGTCCAAGCAATTCAAGCCTAACCCAAACTAGCGTAACCAAACCAAATGTAGCCCAACTCCATATAACGGTCCGAGGACACTGTTCCTGACCACCTCGAAGCGACACAGAGTGCACTAGAGAGCAGTAGAGCACAGAAATCCACCAAATTGCAGTGTATAACACAAAGGTCACAACTATCCCAACCCAACCTAACCAAACCTAACACAACCAAGCGGAATTTAACTCAACCTAGCGAGCCGCGACCACTGTAGCTGGCCTCCCTGGGTGATGCAAGACACGTCAGAGGAGGTCACGACGCAGGATTCCATAGATTCGCAGTGTATAGCAGAAAAATTGAAGCCACGCGTACCTTACCCATGCAACCATGAAATTACAAAACACAACCTAATGTGCCAGGGCAACTATCGGTCGCATCCCGAGAGCCGAGCAGAGTATAGTAGAGCAGTGCAGAGCGCAGAAATCCACAGAACAGCAGTGTGCAGCGCAAAGGTCAAAGTTACCCTATCCCAATCTATCCAAACTTAGCATAACCGAGCGCAACATAATCCAACCTAACGTGCCTAGTACACAATTGCTGGCCTCCCCAGTGCCAAGCAGAGCATACCAGGGCACAGTAACGCGCAGAAGTCCACCGAATGGCACGAAAGTCAGAGCTATGCGGACATAGCCCAAACAAATATAGCCTACCCCAGCTTAGCCAAACTCGACCTGACGTGCCGAGACCACTATTGCTGGCCTCTTCAGTGTCAAGGGGAGCATATTAGATGGGAGAAGGGCGCAGCATTCAATTGAATCGCGGTGTACAGCAGAAAAGTCGACAATATCCAATCCTAACCGCAGCTAGCATAGCATGATCAAACGTTCCGTATCTCAATCTGATGTGCCGAGGCTACTATTACCGGCCGCCCCAGAGTACAGTAGAGTATAGTAGAGCTGTGTAGGGCGTCGGAATCCAGCGAATAGCCGTGAACAGCACGAACGTCGAATCTACCCTGTCCTAACCTGTCCAAACGTAGTAAAGCCAAACGTAACATAACTTAACCTAACGTCCCGGGACCACTGGTACTGGAGTCCCCGGAGCCCAGTAGAATACACTATAGCAGAGTAGGTCGCAGAAAGCCACCAAATAGCAGGGAATAGCACAGATGTCAAAGGTACCCTTACCCCATCAGACCGAACCTTACTTAACCATACGTAGACTAGATAAACCTATCGAACCGAGACCACTATCGCTGGCCTCTCCAGAGCTAAGCAGAGCGAATTAGAGCACAGTAGGTCGCAGAAATCTGCCAAACGTCTGTTTATAGAACAATAGTCAAAGCTATCCTAGCCTAACTTAGCCAAACCTAACCTGACCCGACCTAACTTGCCTTGACCAGAATTGCTGACCTCTACAGAGCCAACCGGAATTACTATGACACAGCAGAGCGCAGAAATCCGCCGCATTGCTGTGTAAAGCACAGAAGTCAAAGATATCGTAACCTAACCTGACCTAACCTAACCTAACAGAACGTAGCCTAACTCAACCTAACGTGCCGAGACCACTTTCACTGTCCACCCCAGAGTCGAGCAGAGTATGGTAGAGCAATGTGGAGTGCAGAAATACCCCGCATTTCAGTTTAAAACACAAAAGTCAAATATATCCCAACCTTACCCAAACAAGCAAAGCCTAATCGAACGTAACCTAACACTACCTAACGAGTCGGGGCCACAGTTTCTAACATCCACAGTGCAAGGCATGGCGTATTGAATCCCATAAGAGCGCGGAAATCCACCGAATAGCAAAGAGCAGCACAAAACTGATAGCTGTCCCAGCATAGCCTGACAAAACGTAGCATAAACAAACGCAACCTAACTCCAACTAACAGCTCCACACCACTACTGCTGACCTCCACAAAGCCAAGCAGAATATGCTACATCACTGTAGATCACAGAAATCCGCGGCGTTGCAGTGTACAGCAAAAAAGTCGAAGATATCCTAACGTAACATGCCGCAACCTGACCCAACCAAACGTAGCCTAGCACCGAATAAAGTGCCTTGACCACTATTGCTGTCTTTTCCAGAGCAAAGCTGAACATATCGGATCACAGAGAGGAGCAGGAATCCACCGAATAGCAGTGTATAGCACAAAAGCCAAACCCATCATAACCGAACCAAACCCAACCTCCTTCAACAAAACGTAACTTAACACAACATATCTTGCCTTGACAAATATTGCTGCCCCCCCCCCCCGCCGAAAGTCGAGCAGGATGTAGTAGAGAAATATAGAGCGCAGAAACCCACCGAATAGCAGTGTATAGCACAAAAGTCACAGCTATCCTCTCCTAACCCACCCGAACGTGATATAAAGGAGCGTGAGCTAAGGGAACGAACGTGCCGAGGGCGTTATTGCTGGCCTCCCCAGTGTCTGTCATAGTATAATAGAACACAGCAGAGCACAGAATTAAAGCCAATAACAATCTATGCCAAGAAAGTCAATGTTATCCAAATCTAACTCGAACAAACGTTACCTAACCAAACATAACATAACTTAACCCAACGTGCGATGCCCACTACGGCTGGCCTCCCCAGAGCAATGCAGGACATATTATTGCATAGTAGAGTGCAAAGATACTGCGAATTGCACTGTATAGCGCAAGTGTCAAAGCTAGCCCCCCTAACCTATCAAAACGTAACGTAACCGAACGTAACATAGCTCTAGCTAAGGTGACGCGACCACTATTGCTGGCCTCCCGAGAGTCGAGCAGAGTATAGTAGAGCAGTGTAGAGCACAGAAATACACGGAGTAGCAGTGTATGACATAAAAGTCAAAGCTAGCTACTCATAACCTAACCAAACATAACGGAACTGAACGTAACATAACTCAACCTAACGAGACGCGACCACTATATCTTGCCTCCCCAGAGCCAAGCGGAGCACGTTAGTGTTAGTAGAGAGCAGGAATACATATATTCGGCGTGTAGACCAGACAAGTGGAAGCTATGCAAGCCTAACCATAGCTAACATAACCTAGCCAAACGTAGCACAACTCAAAAATGCGAGCCTCAACAACTATTGCTGGACGCCTCAGGGCCAAGCAGAATACAGTAGAGCGCAGTGGAATGCAGAAGTCGACAGAGTAACAGTGTATACCACAAAAGACAAAGCTGTCCTTACCTTACACAAACAAGCGTGACCTATCCAAACGTAGCCTAACTCAACCTAACGTTACGTGAAAACAATCACTGGACACCCCATGTTCGAGCAGAGTATGGTATAGCAAAGTAGGGCGTAGAAATCCACCGAAGAGCAGTGTACAGCACAAAATTCAAGGATAACCTGACCAAACCTTGCCTAACCCAACATAATGAAACGTTCAATAACGCAAACGAGTTCGCCGCAGCCAATGTTTATAGCCTCCCCAGAGCAAAGCAGGGCATGGCCGAGCACAATAGTACGCAGAAATCCGCCGAACAGCGATGTGTATCACAAATGTCAAAGATGTCATAGCCTAACCTATCCAAACACAACAATACCAAACGTATCGTAACAGAACCTAACGTGCCTAGGCCACTACTGCTGACATTTCCAGGTCAAGCGGAACAGACTAGAGCGTAGTAGACCGCAGAAAGCCGACGCATTGATGCGTAAAGCACAAAACGCAAACATAACAAATCCTAACCTGACCTAGCCTAACCTAACCAAACGTAGCCTAAATCAAACTATCGTCTCGGGAACACTATTACTGGCCGCCCCAGGGTCGGGCAGAGAATACTAGAGCAGCATAGAGCGCAAAAATGCTCCGAATAGCAGTGTATAGTGCAAAAGTTATAGCAAGCCCATCCTAACCTATCCGAACGTAATATAACTAAACGCAACCAAACTTAACCCAACGTGCCGAGACCACTATTGCTGGAAACCGCTGAGCCAAGCAGCATGTACTACAGCACAGTAGATCTCAGGGTGCTGCCAAATAGCAGCGCATTGTGGAAAAGTCAAATACGTCACAACTTAGCGAGACCCAACCTAACGTAGCCAAATGTAGACTAACAAAGCTTACCGCGCCAAGACCACTATTCTTGGCATACCCTGTGCTGTGCAGAGCATACTAGAGCACAGCAGAGTGCAGAAATACGCCGAATGGCAGTGTATAGCACAAGAGTCAAAGCCATCTTGACCAAACCTGACCATAACTAACATAACCATACATAACGTATCCCAACCAATCGCATCACGACCACTACTGCTGGCGACCCCACAGTCGGGCAGAGTATAGCAGAGAAATGTACAGAGCAGAATTCCATCGAATAAAAGTGTATAGCTAATGGTCAGAGATATGCAGACCAAGCATATCCTTACCTGGCCTAACTAAACGCAACATGCCACAACCTAACGTGCCGAGAGCACTATTCTTTGTGCCCGTAGAGACAATCATAATAT
The DNA here is from genome assembly GCF_001483705.2 of Eufriesea mexicana. Taxonomy (NCBI): domain Eukaryota; kingdom Metazoa; phylum Arthropoda; class Insecta; order Hymenoptera; family Apidae; genus Eufriesea; species Eufriesea mexicana. The sequence goes on from NW_016914938.1 coordinate 227,460, forward strand.
GGTAGAGCACAGTAGATCCCAGAAGCCCATAGGGTAGCAGTGTCGGGCACAAGGGTCTATGCTATCCTAACCTAACCAAAGCTGAAGTAACCAAACCAAGCGTATCGCATCTAATCATATATTGGCGAGACCATGACAACTGTGGTCCCCAGAGCCAAGCAGAGTATACTAGAGCACAGTAGAGCTCAGAAATCCACCGCATTTCTATGTACATCGCAGAATCCAAAGATACACTATCCTAACACAAACGAACCTAACATAATCAAACGCAACTTTACTGTAAATAACAAGAAGCGGCGACTTGTTCTGGGCTCCCCACGACAAAGAAGGCCATCTAAGGTCATAGCGGAGCGCAGGAATCCACCGAACAGCAGCGTATAACACAAAAGTCAAATCTGCCCTAGCATAACGTAACCAAACAGAGCATAACCGTACGCAACCTAACTCCACTGAAACTGCCTACACCAAAATTGCTGTGCTCTCCAGAGATAAGTGGAATATACTAGGGCACAGTAGATCACAGAATTCCGCGGGGTTGAATTGCAAAGCTCAAATGACAAAGATAACCTAATATGGCCTAACACAACCTAACCCAAAGGAACGTAGGCTAACTCGGCTCAAGGTGCCGATACCACTATTGCTTCTTTCCCAGAGCCAAACTGAACACATCAGACAACATTGGAGCGCAGAAGTCCACCGAATAGCAGAGCATAGCACAAAAGTCTATGCTATCCTCTCCTAATCTAACCAGTCGTACCATAAAAAACGTAACCTAGCTCAACCTAACGTGCAGCGACCGCTGTTGCTGGACCGCCACTGTCGTGCAGAGTATCGCAGACCTCAGTGGAGCGCAGAAATCCACCTTTTAACAGTATACGCCAAGAAAGTCAAATATATCCGAAACAAAGCCAAACAAGCATAACTTAACCAAGGAGGACATTATAGCGCAGCAGTCCACCGAATAGCAGTATATAGCACAAAAGTCAAATTTATCCTCTCGAACCTATCCAAGCGCAGCATACCCAAATGAAACCCAGCAAACCTAGCGAGCCTTGACCAATATTGCTGGCCTCCGCATCGCCAAGAGGAACATATTGGTGGAGAAGAGAGCGCAGAAGTCAATAGAATGGCAGTTTATAGCTGAAAGATTAAAGCTATTCAAACGTAACCCATGCTAACATAACACAACAAAACACAGGATAACTAAACTTAACGAGCCGAGACCACCATTCCTGGTCCCCCATAGGCAAGCAGACCATACTGAGGCACAGTAGAACGCAGAAAATCGACGTATAGCAGTATATAGCATAAATTTCAAATCTATCCAAACCTAACCCGAACAAACATATCCTAGCCAACCGTAGCCTAACTGAATCTGACCTGCCGAGCTCACAGTTACTGCCGTCCCCAGTGTCGAGCAGAGTATAGTAGGGCACAGTAAAGCACAGAGGTCCTTAGGATATCATTGTTGTGCACATGTGTCAAAGCTATCACAACCTAACCGAACCAAACCTAACATAACCAAACGTAATCTAACTCCACCCAGCGCGCCGCGACCAATATTGCTCGTCTCCACAGAGCCAAGCAGAGCATAATGGAGGAGAGTTGTGCGCAGGAATCCCTAGATTCTCTGCCAATAGCAGAAAAGTCGAAGCCATCCTATCCGTACCAAAGATAAATAACCTAACCAAACGTATCCCACCTCGACCTAACGTGCCGGGACAACTGTTGCTGACAACCACAGGGCAAGGAAGAATATACTAGAGCACAGTGGAGCGCAGAAATCCGCTGCACTGAAGCGTAAAGGACAAAGGTCGAAGATACCATAACCTACCCGTACATAGCCTAACCTAAGCAAAAGTAACTTAACTCAACCTAACGTGTCGAGGCCTCCCCCGCTGGCCGCCACAGAGTCAAGCAGAACATATTAGAGGACAGTAAAGCGCAGAAATTCAACGAACAGCGGTGTATAACGCAAACGTGTAAGCCACCCTAACCAAACCTAACCTAACGTAACCTAACAAATCGCTACGTAACTAAACATTTCGCGCCGCGACTAGTATTGCTGGCATCCGCAGAGCGAAGCAGAACATATTAGAGGAGAGGAGAGCGCAGATGTCAATAGAATCGCAGTGCATAGCGCAATAGTCGGAGCTACCATATCATATCCAAGCGAAGCGTAACATAGCCAAACTTAATACAACTCAACCTAACGTGCGGAGAACACTATTTCTGGCCTCTCCTTCGCCAGGTAGGACATATTATAGGAGAGTTGAGCGCAGACGTCAATAGAGTGTCAGTGTATAGCAGAAAGGTAAAAGATACGCATACATAACCTATGCTATCTTAATCTAATCATACGTCAGCCCAACTCAGACTAACGTGTCGCGGCCGCGATTTCCGCCACCTCATCGCCAAGCAGAACATACTAGAGCACAACAGAGCGCTGAGACACGCACCGAATAGCAGTTTCTGGCACAAAAGCCAAAGCTATCCTAACCAAACCTCAACCAACCTATCCTAGCCAAACGTAACGTAACTGAACCTAACCAGCCGCGACCACTATACTTGGCATCAACCATGCCAAGCATAGTAGGTCTCAGCAGAGCGCAGGAACCCACCGCAAGGCAGTGGACCGCACGAATCTCAAAGCTACCGTGACCACGCCTAGCCTAAGCTAACTTAACCGAACGTAACATAATTCAACATAACGTGCCGCGAACACCATTCTTTTCCTGTCATGAGCCAAGCAGAATACAGTAGTGCACAGTAGAGCGCAGAAGGCCACAGAATAGCTGTGTATTGCACAATAATCTAAGTTATGCTGACCTAACCGGACCGAGCCTAACACAGCCAAACGTAACCTAACGCAAACTAACGTGCCGCGAACACCATTGCCGTCGTCCCGTGGGCCAATCGTGATATAATAGAACACAGTGCAGAATAGGAGTGTATAGCGCAGTCGTCATCGATACCCCAACACAAATCGACCAAACCTCACCTAACTGAACGTAGCACGTGTCACGCTATCCTGCCGCGAAGGTCACCGATGTCCTCCACAAAACCAAGCAGAATAGTGTTGTGCACTGTAGAACGTAGTTGTCTTCCGAAAAGTAGTGCGTGGCACAAGAATCTGAACTATCCTTACCAAACATTCCGTAACGTTCCCCAACCAGACGTAACACAACACAACCTAACGTGCCGCGACCACTAATACTGGCATCCGCGGAGCCAAGCTGATTATAGCAGTGAAAGTTAGAGCGCAGAAATCCATGGTATAGCAGTGTATATCAGAAAAGGCAAGGCTATAACTGCCTAACCCAACCTAACTGACCTAGACAAAACGCAACTTAACTCAAACTGACGTGCGGTGGACACTATTCTTGGCCTCCATAGAGCCAAGCAGAGAATAGTAGCACAATGTTGAGCGCAGTGATCTGCCCAATCGGAGTGTACTGCACTGATGTCAAAGCCATCCGTACATAACCTAGCCTAACCTACCACAACGAAACGTAACCGATCTCAGTACATCGCGCAGCGGCCACTATTGATGCCATCACAGAGCCAAGCAGGGTATACTGCAGCACTGCAGAGAACAGAAATCTACTGAATTGCAGTGTATAGCACAAAAGTCAATGTTATACTGTCCCAACCTGACCAATCTAACATGACAAAACGCAATCCAACGCAACCTAGCGTGCCGCGATCACTATTGCTGGCCTTCCAAGGACCATGAAGAACGTATGAGAGGAGAGTAGGTTGCAGCAGTCACAGAACCGCAGCGTGCAGGAAAAAAGTCAAAGAGGCCAAACTAAACCCATACCAACATAACATAACCGAACGTAACCTAACTAAACCCGACGTGCCGAGACAACCATTACTGGCCACCCCAGTGTCGAACACTGTATAGTAGAGCAGTGTACAGCGCTGCAAACCACCGGATAGCAGTGTATGGTACAAAAGTCGAAGTTATCCTCTCCTAACCTATCTGAAAATATCCTAACCGAACGTAGCCCAACAAAAGCTTACGTGACGAGACCACTATTACCGTCCACCCAAGAACCGAGCAGAGTATATCAGAGCAATGTAGGACGTAGAATTCCTCCGAATATCTGTGTATAGCGCAATAGTCAATGGTAACCAGTCGTAACCTAACAAATGGTAACAATACCAAACGTAATAAAACTCAACCTTAGGTGCGGCCACGAGTATTTTTAACCTCCGCAGAGCCAAGTAGAACATACTAGACGAGAATATTTCGCAAAAATCCGTACAACGGCAATGTACAGCGGAAAAGGCAAGGACATCCGAACCTAACCCAAACTAACATAACCTAACATTACGTAGAGAACTCGACGTAACCTGCCGCGACCACTATCGCCGGCCTCCCCTGGGTCTAGAAGATTAGAGCAGAGCATAGTGGAGGGCAGGAGCACACCGAATAACTGCGTACAGCACGAAAGGAAAAACTACCCTACCCTAACCCATCCAAACGTGGTATAAACAAACGCAACCTAACTTAACTGAGCGCGCCGAGACCACTATTGCTGGACTCCCCAGAGCCAGGCAGAGCATATTAGAGCACAGTAGAGGGCAGAAATCCACCGAATAGCGGTGTGCAGCGCAAGAGTCAGAGCTAGCCCCTCCTAACCGAACATATCGTGACGGAACTAAACGTAACCTAACCAAACCTAACGTGCTGTGACCTCTATTACTGGCCTCCCCAGGGTCGGGCAAATTATACTGGAGTAGTATAGGGAGTCGAAATACGCCGAATAGCAGTGTATAGCACAAAAGTAATACCTACCCTATCCTAACCCACCCGAACGTAACATAACCAAACGCATCCTAACTAAACCTAGCGTACCGAGTCCACTATTGCTGGAAACCCCTGAACCAAGCAGCATATACTAGGGCACAGTAGATCTCAGAGAGCTGCCAAATAGCAGCGCATAGAGGAAAAGTCAAATACAACACAAAATGACGCTACTAAATCTAACCAAACCAAACGTAGACTAACAAAGCTTACCGTGCCGAGACCACTATTTTTGGCATCCCCAGTGCCGTGCAGAACATACTAGAGCACATTAGAGTGCAGTATTACGCCGAATAGCAGCGTATAACACAAAAGTCAAATCCATTGTAACCAAACCTGACCAAAACTGACCCAACCAAACATAACAAATCTCAACCTGTCGTATCACGACCACTATTGCTGGCGACCCCAGAGTCGGGCAGAGTATAGCAGGGCAATGTGGAGCGCAGAAATCCATCGAATAGAAGTGTATAGCGCATAGGTCAATGATATGCAGACCAAACCTAGCTAAACCTAACCTAACCAAACGCAATATGCCACAACCTATCGTGCCGAGAGCACTATTCCTGGCATCCGTAGAGACATTCATAATATGATATTGCACAGTAGAACCCAGAAGTCCATAGGAAAGCAGTGTTGTGCACAAGGGTCTAAGCTATCCTAATCTATTCCAGAATAGCCTAACACAACCAAACGCAACATAACTAAACCTAACCTGCTGCGGCCACTATTGCTGGTATCGGAAGACCCAAGCTGAGCATAGTAGAGGAGAGCAGAGCGCAGAAAAAGATATAATCGCAGTGTATATCAGAAAGGTCGAAGCTGTCCAAACCTTACCGAAGCTAGAATAACCAAACGTAACGTATCGTATCTCAAGATATATTGGCAAGACTGTTATTACTACGGACCCCAGAGCCATGCAGAATATACTAGAGCAGATTAGAGCTCACAAATCCACCGCATTTCAGTGTACAGCGCAAAAGCCGAAGATACTCTATCTTAAAACAAACGAACCTTACTTATCCGAACGCAACTTGACTCTACATAACGGGAAGCGGCCACTGGTTCTGGCCTCCCCAGGGCAAAGCGGAGCATATAAGATAACAGTAGAGCGCAGGAATCTACCGAACAGCAGTGTATACCACAAAAGTCAAATATGCCCAAGCATAACATAGCCAAACATGGCATATCCAAGCGTAACCTGACTCCACCAAACCTACCTAATCCACAATTGCTGTCCTCTCCAGAGCTAAGCAGAATATACTTGAGCACAGCTGATAACTGAAGTTCGCGGCGTTGAATTACAAAGCACAAATGACAAAGGTAACCTAATCTAGCCTAACCTAAACTAACCGAAACGAACGTAGGCTAGCACTACATAAGGTGCCGATACCACTATTGCTTTTTTCGCAGAGCCAAACTGAAAATATCAGACAAAACTGGAGCGTAGAAGACCTCCGAAAGGCAGAGTATAGCACAATAGTCTGTGCTATCCTCTCCTAACCTAACCAATCGTACCATAGAAAAGCGTAACCTAACTCATCCCAGCGAACAGCGATCACTATTACTGTCCCCCCAGGGTCGTGCAGAGTAACGTAGGCCGCAGTAGAGCACAGAAATCCTCCTCATAACCGTGTATGCCAAGATAGTCAATGATATCCGAACCAAAGCGGAACGAACATAACTTAACCAAACGTAACATAACTCAACCGACCGTGCAGAAATCCACCGAATAGCAGTGTTCAGTACAAAAGTTAATGCTGCCCCGTCAAAACATAGCCTAACATAACCCAACCGAACGTAACCTGACACAACATCCCGTGCTTAGACAGATTTTGCTGTCCATCCCTGAGCAAAGCTGAAAACATTGAAGCACTGTAGGCAGCAGAAATTCAACTAATAGCAGGCTATAGCACCAAAATCAAAGCTATCCTCTCGTGACCTAACCAACCGTATCTTAACCGAACCTACCTTGACCCACCATAGTGTATCGAGACCACACTTGCTGGAATTTCCAGGGCCAAGCTGAAAACGATAGAGCACTGTAAAGTGCAAATATCCATCAAATAGCAGAATACTGTACTAAAGTCAAAGCTATACCCTCCTAACCTAACCAAGCTTAACATAACAAAACGTAAACTTTATAAACCTAAGGTGCCGCTACATCTATTGCTGGCCACCACAGAGCCAAGCAGAACACATTACTGGAGAGTAGAACGCAGAAATCCATAGAATCGCTGTGTACGTCAGGAGAGTCTAAGCTTCCGAAACTTAACGCAAACCAACTGAACATAGCCAAACATAGCCTGACTCAAACTAACGTGCCCAGACCGCCATTGCTGCCTCCCGCAGAGACCAGCAGGACATACTAGAGCACAGTAGATCGCTGAAATCCTCCGAATAGCAGCGTACAGCACAAAAGTTGAAGCTAACCTGACCAAACGTTGCCCAACCTAACCGAACGTAAACTAATGCAACATAACGTGCCGAGACAGCTAGTGCTGGCATTCCCAGAGGCATGCTGAAAATATTAAAGCACTGTAGGGAGCAGGACTCCACCTAATAGCAGGCTATTGGTGCAGAGTCAAAGCCATACTCTCGTAACCTAACCAACCGTATCATAACTAGGCCTAGCGCTACTCAGCCTAACGTGCCGCGACCACTATTGCTGGCCTCCGCTGAGTCAAGCGGAACACGTTAGTGGAGAGTAGAACGCAGAAATCCATGTAATCGCAGTGTATATCATAAATATCAAAGCTACCCAAGCCTAACCAGGACAAACTGAACATAACCGAACGTATCCTAGCTTACACTAACGTGCCGCGACCACTATAACTGTACTCCAGGCAGCCAATCAGGACATACTAGGGCACAGTGGGGCGCATAAGTCAACACGATAGCAGTGTCCAGCCCAAAAGTTAAAGATATCCTGACAAACCTTAGCCTGACTACCTAACCGAACGTAACCTGTCACTATATAAAGTGCAGGGGCTACTATTGCAGGCCATCGCAGAGCCAAGCTGAAGGCATTAGACCACTGTAGGGAACAGGGATCCACCTAATAGCAGACCATAGCACTGAAGTCATAGTTATCCTCTCCTAGCCCATCCAAACGTAACATAATTCAACCTAACATGCTGCGACCACCATTGCTGTCCTCCCCAGAATCAAGCGGAACATGTTAGTAGAGAGCAGAACAAAGGAAACCATATAATCAGAGTGTATATCGGAGAAGGCAAGGCGCCCCATGCCTAACCCAAGCCAACTGAACATAACCAAACATAGCCTGACTCAACCTAACGTGCCGAGACTGCATTTGTTGCCCTCCCCAGAGACGAGCAGCACATAGAAGAGCACAGTAGAGCGCAGAAATCCACAGAACAACACCGTACAGAACAAAAGTTTTAGATATGCTGACCAAACTTGGCCTGACCTAACCTAACCGTACGTAGCCAGACTCAACATAACGTTTCGCAACCACTATTGCTGGCCACCCCAGAGCCGAGGCGCCAATACTAGAACACTGTAGGGCGCTGAAATCCACCTTTTTGAGGCTATAGCAATAAAGTCAAGTCTACCCTCTCCAACTTAACCAATCGTAGCATAACGGAACGTAACATAACTCAACATAACGTGCCGCGAACACTATTGCATGCCTCCAGAGAGCAAAGCATATCACATCAGTGGGGAGTAGAACCCAGAAATCCATAGAACCTCAGTGTATATCGGAAAAGTCAAAGCTACACGAACGTAAGCCAGACCAACGGAACATATCCAAACATAGACTAACAAAACCTAGCGTGCCGGGACCACTATTAGTGTCATTCCCAGAGCCAAGCTGAAGATATTAGAGCACTGTAGGGCGCAGAAATCCACCTAATAGCAGACTATAGCATTCAAATCGAAGGAACCCTCTCCAAACATAACATATGGTAACAATCAAACGTAACATAACTCAAGATAATGTGCTGACACCACTAAAGATGGCCTTTCCAGAGCCAAGCTGAAAATATTAGAGAACCGTAGGGCGCAAAAATCTGCCTAATAGCAGATTATATCACTAAAGTCGCAGCAATCCTCTCCTATCCCAACGAACCGTCACATTAACGAACGTAGCATAACTCAGCCTACAGTTTGCTGCTCTACGCAGAGCCAAGCAGAACACATTAATGGAGAGTGGAAGGCAGAAGTCTAAAGAATCGCAGTGCAAATCAGAAAAGTGGTAGCTGAACAGACCTAATCCAAACGAACACAAGATGTCCAAGGATAGCCTAACCCAACATAACGACCCGAGAAAGAAATTGCTGCCGTTCACCCAGAGCCAAGCCGGACACACTAGAGCACTGTAGAGGGCAGAAATCCACCGAAGAATAGCGTACAGCACAAAAGTTGATGGTACCAGAATCAAGCTTAGCCTAACCCAACCTAACCCAACGAAACCTGACTCAACATAACGTGCCGAGACCACTTTTGCTGTCCTTCCTAGGGAGAAGCTGAAAATATTAGAACAATGTAGCTCGCAGGGATCCATCTAATAGCGGACAATTGCACTGAGGTCGAAGCTACCTTCTCCTAACGCATCTAAACGTAACATAACTGAACCTAACTTGCCGCGGCCACTACTGCCAGCTTCCCGACCAAGCATAACACATTATTGGAGGGTACAGCGCAGAAATCGATGGAATCGCAGAGTATATCGGAAAAGTCAAAGCTACCCGAAACCTAACCGAAGCCATCGGAACGTAACCAAATAAAGCCTAACTCAAACAAAGGTGCCGAGAATACTATAGCTTCCATACCGAGAGACAAGCAGGACATACTAGAGCACAGTAGGGCCCAGAAGTTCGCCGAATAGCTGTGTAAAGCACAAAGGTTAAAGGTACCTTAACCAAACTTAGTCTAACGCTACCTAACCGAGCGTAACCTGTCTCAACGTAACGTGCCGAGACCACTATTACTGGCCTTCCCTGAGCTAAGCAGAACACACTAGTAAAGAGTGGAACACAGAAATCCATATAATCGCAGTGTACATCAGAGATGTCAAAGGTACACAACCAAACGCAAACCAACAGAATATATCCGAAATCAACCTGACTCAATATAACGTGCCGAGACCACAATTGCTGTCCTCCCCAGTGCCCTGCAGGGCATACTAGAGAACAGTAGACAGCAGGGATGCACCGAAAAGCAGTATAAAGCACAAAAGATATAGCAACACTAACCACAATTAGACCAACCAAACATAAACGAACGTAACATAGCTAAACATAACGTGCCGAGAACGCTATTGCTGCTCTCCCCAGAGCCAAGCAGGACATACTACAGCAGGGTAGGGGGCATAAATCCACAGAAGCATAGCGTACAGCACAGAACCTAAAGCTGTCCTAACCAAAGATAGTATAAACCAACATAACCGAACGTAACCTGACTCAACATAACGTGCCGCGAGCAGTATTGCTAGCCTCCCCAGAGCCAAGCGGAACACTCTAGTGAGGAGTAGATAGCACTCTATAGATCTAAAGTCAAAGGTAACACCTCCTAACCTTACCAATCGAAATATAACCAATCCTAACCTAACTCAACCTATCGCGCCGTGGCCGCTACTGCTGGCCGTCCCAGAGCCAAGCACTACACATTAGTGCAGAGCAGGGAGCAGAAATTCGTAGAATCGCAGTGTATATCAGAAAAGTCAATGCTACCCAACCTTAACCCATACCAACGGAACAGTGGCTAATACAGCCTAACTCACACTACCGTGCGGGCACCGCCATTTCTTCCCTCCCCAAAGCCAAGGAGGACATACTAGAGCGCAGTAGAGCGCAGAAACCCAACGAATAGCAGTGTACAGCACAGAAGTTAAAGCTACCCTAATCAAACTTAGCATAACCCTGCCTAACCGATCGTTACCTGACCCAACGTAACGTGCCGAGGCCACTAGTGCTGTGCTTCCCCGAGCCAAGCTGAAAATATTAGAGCACTGTAGGGCGCAGATACCCACCTAATAGCAAACTATGGCGCTAAAGTCAAAGCAATCCTCTCCTAACCTAACCAACCGCAACACAACCAAACATAGCCCAACTCAGCCAAACGTGCCGCGACCACTATTGGTGGCCTCCACAGGGTCAAGAGGAACACGTTATTGGAGAGTAGAACCCAGAAATCCATAGACGAGCACTGTATATCAGAAAATTCAACGCTATCCGAACCTAATCCAAACAAACGGAACATAACCTAAGATAGCATAACTCATCCTGACGTGCCGAGACAGCTGTTGCTGTCGGCGCTTGGGCCGAGTAGGACATACTTGGGCACACTAGAGGGTAGAAATGCACCGAACAGCAGTGCACAGCACAGAAGTTAAAGCTACCTTGACCAAACATTCTCGGACCCAACCTAACCGATCGCAAAGCGTCTCAACGTAACGTCAGAGGGCACTATTGCTGGCCTTCCCAGTGCCAAGCTCAAAATGTTAGAGTGCCCTTTGGCGCAGAAATACACCTAATAGCGGACTATAACACTAAAGTCAAAGCTATCCCCTCCTATCCTAGCCGAAAGTAACATAACAGAACGAAATCTAATACAAACTTACGTGCCCCGACCGCTACTGCTGGCCTCAACAGAGCCAAGCAGAAAGCATTAGTGGAGAGCGGAACGCATAAATCTATAGAACAGCAATTTGTATCAAAGTAGTCAAAGCCACCCAAACTTAACCCAAACCGACAAAGCATAGCCAAACATAGCCTAACCCAAACTTACGCGCCGAGACGTCTATTACTGCACGCCCCAGGGACAAGCATGGCATACTAGAGCCCAGCGGAGGGCAGAAACTTAACTAATACCAGTGTACGGCACGAAAGTTAACGCTACCACAATAAGGCCATAATAAGGCAACCAATCTAACGGAATGTAACCTGACACAGCATAACGAGCTGAAACCACTATTGCTGCCCCGAGAGCCAAGCTGGAAATACTAGAGCACATCAGGGCGCGGAAGTTCTCCGAATAGCAGCGCATACCACAAAAGTTGAAGCTACCCTAACCAAACTTTGCATAACCAAGCATAACCGGACGCAACATGACACAAAATAACGTGCCGAGAACACACTTGCTCGTCCTCCCATGGCCAGGCATAAAATATTAGATTACTGTAGGGCGCAGAAAACCACCTAATAGCAGACTATAGCACTAAACTCAAAGCTATACTCTACCAACCTCACCAACCGTAACATAACCAACCTTAACATATCTTAACCTAACGTGCCGGTACCACCATTATTGCCGTCCCCAGAGCCACGCTGGACCTTCTAGAGCGAAGCAGAGCGCAGAAATCCGTCGAATAGCAGCGTGCAACTCAAAAGTTAAAGCTATCCGGACAAAACTTAGCCCGAACCAACCCAACCCAACGTAAGATGACTAATCATAACGAGCCGAGACCACTGTTGCTGTCCTTCCCAGAGGTAAGCTGAAAATATTACAGTACTGCAGGGAGCAGAAATCTACCTAATACCTGGCTATGGCACTAAGGTCGAAGCTACACTCTCGTAACCTAACCAACCGTAACTTAACTCAGCGTAACTTGACGCAACGTGACGAGCCGAGACCACTATTGCTGGCATCCACAGAGCCAAGCTGAAGATATTAACGCACTGTAGGGTGCAGAAATCCTCCTAATAGCAAACTATAGCGCAAAAGCCCAAGCCATAGTCTACTAACCTCACCAACCGTAACATGTCTCAAGCTAACGTGACGATACCGCAATTGTTGCCGTCGCAGAGCCAAGCTGGACATACTAGGGCACAGTGCAAGCGCAGAAGTCGACCAAATAGCAGTGTGCCCAACCAATGGTAAATATATCCTACCCAAACTTGGAATAATACACCTTAACCGAATGTAACCTGAACCAGCATAATGTGCCAAGGTTACTACAGCTGGCATTCCCAGAGACAAGCTGAAAATGGAAGAGCGCTATTGGGCGCAGAAATCCAACTAATAGCAGACTACAGCACTCAGGGTAAAGCTACCCTCTCCTAACCCAGCCAATCGTAACTTGACCAAACGTTACCTAACTCGACCTAACGTTCCGCGACCACAGTTGCTGTCCTCCGCAGAGCCAAGCAGAACACATTAGTGGTGTGCAGAAGGCAGGAGTCCATTGAATCGCAGTGTATATCAGAAAGATAAACACTACCCAAACCTAACGCAAACAAACACAACATAGCAAAACATAGCCAAACCCAGCCAATTGCGCCGAGACCGCTATTTTGATGCCATCCCCAGAGCCAAGCAGGACATACTGTGGCACAGTAGAGCGCAGAAGTAAACCGAATGGCTGTGTATAGAACAAAGTTAAAGCTAACATAAGCAGGCATAGCGTAACCCAACCGGACCGAACGTAACCTCACTAAACGTATTGCGCTGAGGCCACCATTGCAGTCTTTGCCAGAGCCAAACTGGAAATATCAGGGCCCTGTAGGGCGCAGAAATCCTCCCAATAGCAGGCAATAGCAATAAAGTCGTAGCCATCATCTTTTAACCCAACCAAACGTAACATTACCTAATCTATCGTAACTCAACCTAACATTCCGGGCCAACTCTTGCTGGCCTACCAAGAGCCAAACAGGAGATATTAGCGGAGAGTTGAACGCAGAAGTCCTTCGAAGCGCAGTGGATATGAGAAAATTAATAGCTGCCCAAACCTCAGCCAAACGAGCACAAGACACCCAATCATAGCATAACTCGACCTAACGTGCCGAGACAGATATAGCTGCTCCCCCCATAGCCAATCTGAAGATAATAGAGCACTGTGGGATACAGAATTCCACCTAATAGCAGACTATCGCACTAAAGTCGAAGCCATCCTCTCCTAGCCTTACCGAACGTGACATAACCGAATGTAACGTAACTCAACTTGACGTGCCGCGACCACTACTGCTGGCCTCCACAGAGCCAAACAGAAAGCATTAGTGGAGAGTGGAAAGCAGAAATCCATAGAACCGTAGTGTATATCAAAATAGTCAAAGCTACCGAAGCATAACGCAAACCAACAGATCGTAGCCAAACATAGCCAAACTCAACCTAACGCGCCGAGACACATATTGCTGCACACCTCAGAGACGAGCAGGACATGCTAGAGCACAGTAGAGCCCAGAAGTTCATCGAATAGCTGTGTACAGCATAAAAGTTGAAGCTACCCTTACCAAGCTTTGCCTAACGCAACCTAACCGAACGTAACCTGACTCAACGTAACCTGTCGAGACCACCATTCGTGGCCTTCCCAGAACAAAGGTGAAAATATTGGAGCATCATAAGGCGCAGAAATACGCATAATACCAGCCTACAGCCCTAAAGTCAAAGCTATCCCCTCCTACCTAGCCAATCGTAACATAATCAATCGTAATCTAGCAAAAGCTAACGTGCCCCGACCTCTAATTCTGGCCTCCCCAGGGTCAAGATGGACACATTAGGGGAGAGCAGAAGGCAGAAATCCATAGAACAACGGTGTTCATCAGGAAAGCAGATGGTACGCAAACCTAACCCAAACCAAAAGGAAATAACGTAACCTGACTCAACATTACGTATCGAGACCAATTTTGCAGCCCTACGCAGAGCCTAGCAGGACATTCTTGAGCACAGGAGGACGCAGAAATCCACCGAACTGCAGTGCACAATACAAAAGTTAAGACTATCCTGGCCAACCTTAGCCTGACCAAACCTAACCTAACGTGACCTGACTAAACATATCGTTCAGTGACCACTATTGCTGTCCCTCCCAGAGCCAATCTGAAAACATTAGAGTACTATAGGGCGCAGAAATCCAACTAATAGCAGACTATGGCGCTAAGATCAAACTACGTCTCCTAACTTAGCCAATCGTAACAAGAACAGATAGCTCAACTCAACCTAACGTGCCGCACCACTATTGCTGGCCTCCCCAGAGCCAAGCGGAACACGGAAGTGGAGAGTAGAACCCAGAAATCCATAGACGAGCACTGTATATCAGAAAATTCAAAGCTATCCGAACCTAATCCAAACAAACGGAACATAACCTAAGATAGCATATCTCAAACTTTCGTGCCGAGTCCTCTATTGCTGACCATCCCACAAACGAGCAGGCCATACTAGAGCACAGTAGAGCGCAGATACCTTCTAAATAGCGGTGTACAATGCGAAAGTTTTAGCTATCCTGACGGAAAATAGCCTGATCCAATGTAGTCGAGCGTAGCCTGACTTAATATAACGCGCTGAGACCACTATTGCTGGCCTTTTCACAGCCAAGCTGAAAATATTGCAGCACTGTAGTGCGCAGAAATCCACTCAATTGCAAACCATAGCACCAAAGTCAAATTTCTCCTCCCCTAACCTAACTAAACGTAATGCAACGGAACGTAACCTATCTCAAACTAACGTTCCACGACAACTCTTACTGGCCTCCATACATCCCAGCAGAACACATTGTTAGAGAGCAGAACGCTGAAATCCATAGAACTGCAGTGTACACCAGAGAAGTCAATGCTACCCGAGGCAAACGCAAACCAACGGAAAATAACCGGACATAGCATGACTAAACATAACCGTCCGAGATCGCTATTGCTGCCATCCCCAGAGCAAAGCAGGGCAAACTACAGCACAGTGGAGCTCAGAAATCCACCGAATAGTAGTGTACAACACAAAAGTCAAAGCTATCCTGACCGAACTTGGCCTAACCCAACATATCCGTACGTAACCTGACTCGACGCAACGTACCGAGACCACTATTGCTGGCCCTTCCAGCTCCAAGTGGAAATAATCGAGCCCTGTAGGACGCCGTGGTCCTCCTAGTAGCAGAATATAGCGCTAAAGTCAAAGCTATCATCTCCTAACCTAACCAATCGTAACACAACCAAACGTAACTCAACTCAACGTAACGTGCCGCCAGCACAATTGCTGGCCTCCCCGGAGCCAAGCAGTGCACATTAGTGGAGAGAAGAACACAGAAAACCTTGGAATCGCAATTACATATGGAAAGCAGGAGCTACTCAAACCTACACGAAACAAGCAGATAATACTCAGACATAGCGTAACTCAGCCTAACGTGCCAAGACCGCAATTGCTGCCTTCCTCAGAGCCAAGGAGGGCTCACTAGAGAAGAGTTGAGCGCAGGAATCCACAGAATAGCAGTGTTGAGCACAAAAGCTAAAGTTATCCTAACTAAACTTAGCCAGACCCAACCTAACCGAACGTAACCTGACTCACCATATCGTGCAGAGACCACTATTGCTGGCCTTGCCAGAGCCAAGCTGTAGAAATTATAGCACTGCAGGTCGCAGAAACCCACCTAATAGCAGACAATATCACTAAAATCAAATTTATCCTCTCCTAACCTACCCGATCGAAACATAAACGAACATAGCGTAACTGAACCAAACGTGCCGAGAACGGTGTTGCTTCTCTCCCCAGAACCAAGCAGGAAGTACCAGAGCTCAGCGGGGCACAGAAATCCAACGTATAGCAGTGCACAGAACGAAATTTATCCTATAATGTCCAAACTTAGCATAACCCAACTTAACCGATTGTAACTTGACCCACATAACGTGCCAATACCACCGTTGCTGGCCTTCCCGGAGCCAAGCTGATAGCAACAGAGAACTGTAGGGTGCAGAAATCCACCTAATAGCAGATCATAGCGCTCAAGTCAAAGCTATCCTCCACTAACCTAGCCAACCGTAATATTACCAAACGTAACTTATCCTATCGTAACGTGCCGCGACCACTATTACTGGCCTCCACAGAGCCAAACAGAACGGATTAGTGGTGGGTGGAACGCTGAAATCCATAGGTTCGCGGTGTGCAACAGAAGAGTCAAAGATGCCGAAACATAATACAAACGAACTGGACATAGCCAAACATAGCCTAACTAAACCTATCGTGCCGAGACCGCTTTTGCTGCCATCACCGTGGCCAAGAAGGGCATACTAGATCACAGCAGAGCCCAGAAACCGACTGAATAGCGGTGTACATCGCGAAGGTTGTAGCCATCCTGTCAAAACATAGCCTCAACCAGCCTAACCGAACGTAACCAGACACAAGGTAACGTGCCGAGAATAATATTCCTGGCATTCCCATAGAAAAGCTGATAGCAATGGAGAACTGTAGGGAGCAGGAGTCCACCTAAGAGCAGACCATACACTAAAGTCATAGCTATCCTCTGCTAGCCTAACCAAACGCAACCTAACCAAACGTAACCTGACGCAACATAACGTGACGGGACCACTTTTGCTGGCCTTCCCAGTGCTAAGCTGAAAGCATTAGAGCACTGCAGGGCGCAGAAATCCTCCTAACAGCAGACAATAGCACTAAGGTCAAAGCTACCTCTCCTAACCTAATCAATCGTAACATAACCAAACGTAACGTAACTCAACTTAACGTGCCGCGACCACTATTGATGGACTCTCGAGGGTCAAGCGGAACGCGTTAGCGGAGAGTAGGACGCAGTGATCCATATTATCGCAGTGTGTTTCAGAAAAGTCAAAGCTACCAAAGCCCAACCCAAACCAACGCAACAAAACCCAAAATATCCTGACTCAGCCTAACGTTCCGGACCGCTATTGTTGCCGTTCCAGAGCCAAGCAGGACGTACTTCACCACAGTAGAGCGCAGAAATCAACCGAATATCTGCGTGCAGCACAAAAGTTGAAACTATCCTGACTAAACCTAGCCTAACCCAACCTAGCCGAACGTAACTTGACTAAGCATAACGCGCATAGACCAGTATTGCTGGCCTTCCCTAAGCCGAGCTGATAATATTGAAGCACTGCAGGTAGCAGAAATTTACCTAATAGCAGACTGTATCACTAAAGTGAAAGCCATCCTATCCTAACCTAACCAATCGTAACACAACCAAGCATAATCTAACATGACCTAACGTGCCGCGACCACTACTGCTGGCCGCCCCAAAGCCAAGCAGAACACATTAGTAGAGAGTATAACGCGGATATCCATATAATCGCAGTTTATATCTGAAATTCAATGCTACCCAAACCTAACCCGCACATACAGAACAGAACCAATGTAGCATAAATCAACCTAACGTGCCGAGACCGCTATAGCTGCCCTCTCCAGAGCCCAGCAGGACAAAGCAGAGCACCGTAGAGCGCAGAAGTCCACCGAAAAGCAGTGCACAGCGCAAAAGATCAGATTATTCCAACCTACCTAAGTCTAACACAACCTAACGGAACGTAACTTGACCCACATAATGTGTCGTGAACACTATTGTGTGCCTTCCCAGAGACAAGCAGAAAATATCGGAGCACTGTAGGCCGCAGTTATCCACCTAAAATCAGACCACATCACTAAAGGCAAAGCTTTTCCCACCTAACGTAACCAATCGTAACATGACCAAAGCTAACATAACTCAACCAAACGTGCCGCGACCACTATTTCAGGCCTCCTCAGAGTCAAGCGGAACGTATTAATTTAGTGTAGAACGCGGATAACCATAGAATCGCAGTGTATATGGATAAAGCCAAAGCTACCGGTGCCTAATTCAAAACAACAAGACGCAACAAAACATAGCCTGACTCAACCTAACGTGCCTGGACGGCTATTGCTGTCGTCCCCAGAGCAAAGCAGGACACACTAGAGCACAGTGGAGCGCAGAAATCCACCGGAAAGCTGTATACAGCACAAAAGTAGAAGCCATCCCGTCCTATTCTAGCCGAATCTATCCTAACAAAACCCAATCCGACTAAACCTAACGTGCCGCTACCACTATTGATTACCTCCACCGGTCCATGCAGGACATATTAGTGGAGAGTAGGGCGCAGGAATCCATAGAAGCGCAGTGTATAGCAGAAAAATCGAAGCCATCCAAACCTAACCCATGCTAACATATGCTAACCAAACGTAACATTACGTAACCTAACATGCCGCGGACACTGCCTCTGACCTCCTAGAGCATGTTAGAGCATTTTAGTGTAAAGTAGTGCGGAGAAATCCAAGGAAAAGCAGTGTGTAGCACAAAAGTCAAAGGTAACTTGTCCAGATCTAACCAAACGTGACGTAGGCAATCGTATCCTAACTATTACTAACGTGCCAAGACCTCTATTGCCGTCCTCCTGTGAGCCAAGTAGAACATGTTAGAGGAGAGCAGAGCGCAGAAGTCCATACAATCGCAGTGCATAGCTAAATATTCGAAGCTACACTATCCTAACATAGGCAAACGTGACATAACCGAACGTAGTCTAACTCAACCTAACGAGCCGATGCCACTCCTGCTTGCCTCCCCAGAGCCAATGAGAACATGCTACAACACAGTAGAGCACAGACATCCACCGAAGAGCCGTATATAGCATAAAAGACAAAGCAATTCTCTCCTAACCTAGCCAAACGTTAGATAATATAACTCAACCTATCCCAGTCTAACGTGCCGCTATTGCAGGTCTCTCCAGAAGGGAGCAGACTGTAGAAGATTAATGAAGAGCGCAGAAATCCGCCGAATAGCAGTGTGTAGCACAAAAGTCGAACTCATCCTATCCTACCCTAACCAAACGTAACCTAACCAAACGTAACATAACTCAACCTAACGCGCAGAGAGCACCATTGCCGGCCTGCGCAGCGCCAAGCAGTGCATATTTGAGCACAGTAGGGCGCAGAAATCCACAGAAAAGCAGTTTACAGCACAAAGGTCAAAGCTACCCCACCCTAACCTAACCAGACGTAACATAAGCAGACGTAACGGAACCCGGGCTGTCGTGCCACGGAAGATAGTGCTAGCCACGCGAGGGCTAAGCAGAGTATAGCAGAGCAATGTAGAACGATGAAATCGCCCGGATAGCAGTGTGCAGCAAAAAAGTAAGAGAAATGCTAACCTAATCTGACAAAACATATTCATATAAGACGCAACATATCCCATCCCAACGTGCCTAGCATCCCCACAGCCAATCCGGGCATACTAGAGGGGATTAGAGCGCAGGGTTCCATCGAATGGCTGTGTATAGCACGAGAGTCAAAGATGCTCTATCCACACCCAAACGAACCTAACCTAACCAAAAGTAACCTGTCTCTGACCAACGCGCCGCGGCCACTATTTCAATCATTACCAGATTAAAGCGGGGGGTATTAGATAACAGTAGAGCGCATATATCCACCCAATAGCAGTGTGTAGAACTAAGGTCAAATCTATTCTATCCTCACCTAACGAAGCGTAGTTTAATCAAACGCAGCCTGACAAAGCCTAACTTGCCGAGAGCACTAATCCTGGGGTCCACAGGGAAAAGAAGAGAGTGACGGCGCTCAGAATGGCGCAGAAGTCTATATGGATGCAGTGAGCCGCACAAAAGTCAAAGCTAACCGAACGTAACGCAACGTAACCTAACATAAACGAACGTAATATATCTCAGTCTAACGTGCCGCGAACACTATTTCTGGCATCCCTAGTGACGTGCAGAACATGATAGAGCGCAGTTGGGCACGTAAGTCCATATAATACCAGTGTTGAGCACATACATCAGAGCTATCCCAACCTAACCCTATGTCACCTAACAAAACCAAACTTAATACAACTATACCTTACATGTCGTGACCAGTATTGCTGGGCTCCACAGAGCCAAGCCGAGCATAATAGACGATTGTCGGTCGCATAAATCCCTCGAATCGCAGTGTCCAGCAGAAAAGTCGAAGTCATCCAAACCTTACCAAAGCTAACGCAACTTAACCAAACGTATCCCACCACGATCTAGCGTGCCGGGGAACTGTTGCTGGGCGCCCTGTCGCCAACCAGGGCATATTAGAGGAGAAGAGAGCGCTGACGTCCATAGAATATCATTGCATATCACGAAAGGCAAAGGTATCTCATCCTAACCCAAACAAACCTAACCTTACGAAACGTAACCTACGTCACCCTAAGGCGCCGCGGCCACCCTTTCTGGAATTCCCTGAGCAAAGCAGGGAAAACTAGGACACAGTCGGGTGCAGAATTCCACCGAATAGCAGTGCACAGCAGAAAAGTCGAAGCTATCTTGGCCTCACATAACCAAGCGTAACACGGCCAAAGGTAACATAACCCAACCAGATAGGGTGAGTTTGGTTACGTTCGGTTAGGTTAGGTTAGGTTAGGTTTGATTGGGATGGCATTGACTTTTGTGTCGCACATTGCCATTCGGTGGATCTCTGCACTCTACTGTGGTATAAAATGATCTGCATGGCTTTGAAGAGCCAAGAGATATAGGTCTCGTAACCTTAGGTGTAGTTATTCTACGTTTGTTTGGGCTAGGATTGATCATGTTAGGTACGGATATCTTTGACTTTTTTGCTATACACTGCTATCTGGTGGCCTTCTGCGCCCAGCTGTGCTCTAGTGTATACTGCTTGGCTTTAGGGAGACCAACAGTAGCGGTCGTGGCACGTTTGTCTGAGTTATGTTACGTGCGCTTGTGTTGGGTTAGGTTACGTTTGGTTAGGTCAGGTTGGGTTATGTTTGGTTAGTGTAGCATTGACTATCATGCTATACACAGTTGTGCGGTTGATTCCTGCCCTCCACTGTCCTCTACTCTTATCTGCTAGTCCCTGGGGAGGCTAGCAATCGTGGTCGCGGTACGTTACGTTGAGTCCTTCTGCGATAGGTTAAATTACGTTAGTCTGTGTTACGTTTGGATATCATGCACTTTTCTGCTGTACACTGCGATCCTATGGATTTCTGAACCCTACTCTCCTCTAATATGTTCTGATTGGCTCTGTGGTGAGCCGCACTGTGTGGTGGCGACACGTTAGGCTCAGTTAGGGTATGTTCGCTTAGGTACGTTGGTCGGGGTTGGGTTTGGATAGCTTTGTCTTTGGTGTCGTCCATGTTATTCGGTGCGATACTGCGCTCTACATTGCTCTACTATACTCTACGCGAATGTGGGGATGTCAGCAATAGTGGTCGCGGAACGTTATTTAGTGTTATTTTACGTTCGGCTCTGTCACGATTTGTTAGGTTAGGAAAGGATAGCTGTGACTTCTGTGCTCTACACTGCTGTTCGGTGGATTTCATCGCTTTACTGAGCTCTAGTATGTTCTGCTCTTCACTGTGAAGGCCAGCAATGGAGGTCTCGACTCGCTAGGATTAGTTATTCTACGTTTGGTTAGGTTAGCTTAGGTCAAGTTAGGTTCGTATATCTTTGACTCTTATGCTATACACTGCTATTCAGTGGCACTCCGCGATCTACTGTGCTCTAGTGCATACTGCTTAGCTCCCGTGTGGCCAGCAGTAGCGGGCGTGGCACGTAGGTTTGGATAACGTTACGTCTGCTTATGTTGCGTTTGGTAAGGGTAGGATAGGATTGCTTTGCCTTCTGTGCTATACACTGGTATTCGGTGGATTCCTTCGCTCTACCCTTCTCATATATCCTCTGATTGGCGCTGTGGATTCCAGTAGTAGTGGCCTCGGCACGTTACGTTGAGATAGGCTGCGTTTGGTTAAATTACCCTTGGCTAGGTTAGGAACGGATCGCTTTGACTTTTGCGCTATAAACTGCTATTCGGTGGATTTCTGCGCTCTACTGCAATATAATACTCCCTGCGTTGATCTGGGAATGCTTGAAGTGGTGGCCGTGGCGCGTTAGGTTGTGCAATGTTACGCTTAGATAGGAGAGGTATATTTTGGTTTCGTTAGGATATGTTTGACATTCGTGCTATACACTGCCATTATACGGACATCTGCGCTCTACTCACCTCTAATATGCCCTGCTTGGCGATGGGGAGGCCAGCAATTTCGGACTTGGTACGCTAGGTTGGGACTGGTTACGTTTGGTGCGGTCATGTTAGGACATTTTATGTTAGGATATCCCTTGCTTTTTTGCAATACGATAGGATGGGATTGGTTACGTTTGGTTGTGTCAGGTCTGGTTTGGTTAAGTTAGGATAGCATTGACATATGTGCTCAACACTGATATCCTACGGACTTCTGTGCTCTACTGTGCTCTATCATGTTCTGCTTGTCTCTGGGGAATCCAGCAATAGTGTTCGCGGCACGTTTGGTTTAGTTACTCTATGATTTGTTATGTTGAGTTATGTTGAGTAACTTTGACCTATGTGATATAGATTGCTGTTTGGCGGCTTCCTGCGATTTACTGTGCTCTACTATACTCTACTCGACTCTGGGGGTACCAGCATTATCGTTCATAGCATGCCCGGTTGCGTTAGGCTGCAATTTGTAATGCTATGATTGGTTAAGTTTGGATAAAGTAGCATTGACTTTTGTGTAATAATCCGCTGTTCGGGGGATTTCTACTCTCTGCATTGCTCTAGAATACTCTGCACGACTCCTAGGATTCCAGTAATAGTATCCTCGTCATGTATGTTTGAGTTAGTCTACGTTTGGTTAGGTTATGTTAGTTTTGCGTTAGGTATGGGTTGCTATGACTATCGGGGTATAGACTGACTTTCGGCGAGTGCCTGCGCTCTACTGTGCTCTAGTATGTTCTGCCTGGTCATGGGAAGGCCAGCAATAGTGGTAACGGCTCGTAAGTGTGGGATAGGTATTGTTTGGTTAGGTTTCGTTTGGTAACGTTAGGACAGGATAGCTTTGACTTTCGTGCTATACACTGCCATCCTATGGACAACTGCGATATGCCCTTCACTAATATGCCCTGCTTGGCGGCAGGAAGGCCGGCAGTTTCGGGCTAGGCACGTTACGTTTGGTTTTATTACATTTGATTAGTTGGGGTCGTGTAAGCTTAGGTTGGGATATCTCATACTTTCTCTGCTTTACACTGCTGTTCAGGCGATTTCAGAGATCTACATTGCTCTGCTGTACTCTGCTTTGCTCTCGTGAGACCAGCAATAGCTTTCGTGGCATGTCAGGCTAGACTACGCTACGTCTGCTTATGCTACGTTTGGTTAGGATAGGACAACTTTGAATTTTGCGCTATACACTCATATTCGGAGGATTTCTGCGTCCTTCATTGCTCTACTATACACGGCCTGACTGTGGACAAACCAGCAAGAGCTATAGTGGCAAGATATGTTATATTAGTTTACATTTGGTTTCGTTATGTTAATTTACGTTTGTTTAGGATGGCTTTGGCTTTTGTCTTATACACTGCTATGCGGCGGATTTCTGCGCTCTACTGTGCTCTAATATGGTCTGCTGCGCTCTGCGTATGCCACCAATGAAGGTCTCGGCTCGCTACGTTTAGTTATTCTGCGTTTGGTTATGTTAGGTTAGGTCAGGTTAGGTTAGGACATCTTTTACTCTTGTGCTGTACACAGCTACTTGGTGGCCTTCTGCGCACTACTGAGCTCTAGTATATTCTGCTTGGCTCTGGAAAGTGCTGCAATAGTGCTCTATGCACGTTAGGTTGAGCTAGGTTACGCGATTCGTTATGGTAGGTTAGTCTGGGTAATGTTTGGATAGCTACGTCTTTCGCGGTGTACGCTGCTATTCCGTCGATATCTGCGCTCTACTGTGCTGTAGTATGTCCTGCTTTGCTCTTGGGATGTCAGCAATATAGGTCTAGTCTCCTTAGGTTGAGTTATATTTCGTCTGGTTTTGTTATATTTGGCAAGATTATGAAACGGTAGCTTCGACTTTTGTGTTGCACACTGTTATTCCGTGAATTTCTTCGCTCTACTGTGACCTAATGATCCCTGCTTTTCTCTGGGAATTCCAGAAATTGCGACCGCGGCGCGATAGGTTGAGATAGATTACGTTTGGTTAAGATAGGCTTGTTTGGGTTTGGTTCGGATATGCTTGACATTCGTGATATACACTGCCTTTCTATGTACCTCTGCGCTCTACTCACTTCTAATATGCACTGTTTGGCGATGGGGAGGCCAGTGTTTGTGGACTAGATACGTTACTTTGGGATAGCCTACGTTTGAATGGGCTATATTAAGTCAGGTTAGGTTAGGACATCTCGTACTTTTTTGCAAGACACAGCTATTCGGACGGTTCCAGCATCCAACATTGCTCTGCTATACTCTGCTTGGCTCTCGTGAGGGCTGCAATGGCTGTCGTGGCACATCAGTTTCTTTTACGCTAAGTGTGCTTATGTTACGGTTGATTAGGTTAGTATAGGATACCTTTGACTTTTGTATTATACTCTGCTCGACGCTGGGGAAGCCAGTAATTGTGTTCTCGGCACACTTGGATGAGATAGCCTACGTTGGGTTAGCTTACGACAGCTTGGGTTAGGTTTGGGTTGCTTTGACTCTTGTGCCACGCGTTGCAATGCGGTGGATTACTGGCCTCGACTGTACCCTAGTATACTCTGCTTGGGTCTGGGAAGGCCAGCAATGGTGGCCTCGGCACGCTAGGTTGAGTTAGGTTACGGTTGGCTTGTCTAGGTTGGGACATGCTTGGTTATGGTAACTTTGTCCTTTGCGCTATACACTGCCCTTCGGCCGATACCTGCGCACTCCATTGCCCAACAGCGTCAGCTTGAATCTGTGGAGGCCAGCACTAGCGGTAGTGGCAATTTCGGCTGAGATATGTCACGTTTGGTTAGGCAAGGTTAAGTTAAGTTTGGTTAGGATGCCTTTGACTTTTATGCTATACACTGCCATACGGTGGATTTCTGCGCTGTACTGTGCTCTAGTATATTCTGTTTCGTTATGTGGCGGCCAGCAATATTGGTCTCGGCACGTAAGTCTGAGTTATGTTGCATTCGGCTATGATACGGTTGGTTAGGTTAGGATAGGGTAGCTTAGACTTTTGCGCTGTACACTGCTTTCAGTGGGCTTCTGTGCTCTACTCTGCTCCAATATGCTCTGATTGGCGCCGGGGAGGCCAGCAATAGTGGTCTCCGCACGTTAGGTTGTGTTATGCTGCGTTCGTTCATGTTACGTTTGGCTTCGTTAGGATAGGAGAGTTTTGACTTCTGTGCTATATACTGCACTCTACTGTGATCCAATGTTCCCTGCCTTGATATAGGAATGCTTGAAGTATTGACCGCAGTGCGTTAGGATGTGTTATGTTTCGTTTGGTTAGGTTAGGTTTGTTTGGGTTAGGTAATGGTATCCTTGACTTTCTTGCTATACACTGTCATTCTATGGACCACTGCGCTCTACCATCCAATAATATGTCCTGTTTGGCGGTGGGGAGGCCGGCAGATGTGGGCTAGGCACGTTAGGCGTGGCTCGGCTACGTTTGACTAGTTTGGGTCGGGTCAGATTAGGTTAGGGTATTTCTTTCTTCTTTGATATACGCTGCTACTCGGGCGACTTCAGAGATCTACATTCCTGTGGTATACTCCGCTTTGCTTTCGTGAGGGCAGCAATGGCTTTCGTGGCACATCAGATTGTGCTATGTTATGCCTGCATACCTTAAGGTTGGTTAAGTTAGGACAGGATAGCTCTAACGTTTGTGCTATACGCCGATGTTCGGAGTAATTCTACGTTCTACATTGCTCTAATGTGCCCATGTTGTCTCTGGGGAGGCCAGCAATTTTATTCTCGCCACATTACGTTTAGCTATGTTACTCTTGGCTTGGCTAGGTTAGGAGAGGTTAGGTTAGGGTACGTTTGACTTTTGTGCCACACACTGCATTTCCGTGGACTACTGCGCTCTACTCTGTTCTAGTATGCTCTGCTTCGCTCCGGGGAGGACAGCAAGCGTGGTCTCGGCACGCTGGGCTGAGATAGGTTACGGTTGGCTCGGCTAGGTTAGGACACGTTTGGCTAGGGTAGGCTTGTCTTTTGTGCTGTACACTACTGCTCGGCCTATATGTATGCACTGCATTGCTCTACCAGCTTCTGTTTGAATCTGTGGAGGCCAGCAGTGGCGGTCGTGGCACGCTTGGTTGTGATAGGTCACGCTTGGTTGTGTTAGGATAGGAAAAGTTTGGTTAGGGAGGCTTTGACTTCTGTGCTATATACCCCTTTTCTGTCTATATCTTGGATCTGCATTGCTGTACTATCATCTGCTTGTATCTGGAGAGGCCAGCAATGGTGGTCGCATCACGTTTGCTTGAGTTATGTTTCCCACTGCTACGTTCGGTTAGGTTAAGATTAGATGGGATACCTTTTTCTTTTGCACTGTACCCTGCTATTCGGTGGATTTCTGCGCTCCACTGCGATCTAATGTTCCCTGCTTTGCTGAGGGCATACCAGAAATATTGGCCACGGCGCGTTAAGCTCGGTTAGCTTAAGCTTGGTTAGGTCAGGTTAGATTGGTTTTGGTTGGTATATCTTCGTCTTTCGCAAAATACACTGCCATCATATGGACTTCTGCGTTCTACTCTCCCCTGATATGTCCTGCTTGGCGATGGAGTGGCCAGTAGTAGTGGGATAGGCAAGTCAGATTTGGATTGGTTACGTTTGGTTTTGTTAGGTTATGCCACGTTTGGTTGGGATATCTTCTGCTTTTCTGCTTTACACTCCAATGCGGCGGATAGCTGCAGACCACTGCGCTCTACAGCATTCTGCTCGTCCCTGGGGAGACCAGTAATTGTAGTCTCGGCACGTTAGGTTTAGTCATTCTACGCTTGGTTAGGATAGGTTAGGCCCGTTTAGGTCAGGTTATCTTCGATTTCTGTGCTATTCGGCCAGCAATAACGGTCAAGGCACGATAGGCTTTGTTAGGCTACGTTTGGTAAAGGCACAAGTGGTTAGGCTATGTTAGGACAGCTTTGACTTTGTGTTTCACACCGCTATTTGGAGGATATCTGCGCTATACATTACTCTACTGTACTCTGCGCGACTCTGGGGAGGCTAGTAATAGTGGTCTCTGCACGTTGGCTATAGTTAGGCTACGCTTGGTTGGGCTACGGTAGTTTGTGTTAGGTTTGGATAGCTTTGACTTTTGTGCTATACACTGCTATACGTTGAATTTCTGCGCTCTACTGTGCCCTAGTATCTTCTGCTTCGCCCTGTGGAAGCCAGTAATGGTGGTCTCGGCGCGATAGGTTTAGAGAGTATACGTTTGGCTGGGTTATGTTTGCCATTGTTAGGTTTAGATAGCTTCGACTTTTCTGCTATACACTGCGTTTCCATAGATTTCTGCGCTATAGTATTCTCTATTATGCTCTGCTAGGCTCTGCGGAGTCTAGCAATACTAGTCGCGACGCGTTAGCTTGGGATTGGTTACGTTCGGATAGGTTATATTTGGTTGGGTTTGGCAAGGATGGCCTTAACATACGTGCTCTACACGGATGTAATATGGACTTCTGCGCTCTACTGTGCTCTAGTATATTCTGCTTGCCTCTGTGTAAGCCCGCAGTCTTGGCCTCGGCACGTTAGTCTGAGCTAGGTAGCGTGTGGTTATGTAACGTTTGACTAGGTTAGGATAGGATACCTTTGACTTTTGTGCTATACACGGCTATTCGGTAGATTTCTGCGCTCTGCTGCTTTCTAATATCCTCTGATTGCCTCCGTGGAGGCCGGTAGTGGCGGCCATGGCACGTTAGGTTGAGACAGGCTGCGTTCGGTTGGGTTACACTTTGTTAGGTTAGGAATGGATTGCTTTGACTTTTGTGCTATACACTGCTGTTCGGCGTATTTCTGCGCTCGACTGCGATCCAATACTCCCTGCTTTGGTCTGGGAATGCTTAAAATGGTGGCCGCGGCGCGCCATGTTGGGTTAGGTTACGCTCGGTTAGGATAGGTTTATTTGGGCCTGTTTTGGATATGTTTGACACTCGTTCTGTACACGGCCATTCTAAGGACCTCTGCGCTCTACTCACATCTAATATGCCCTGCTTGGCGATGGGGAGGCAAGAAATAGTGACCTCGGCGCCCTAGGTGGAGCTAAGCTACGTCGAGTTCTGTTAGGTCGGACTTTGTTAGGATAGCGTAGCTTCGACTATAGTGGTATGCACTCCGAATCGATGGACTACTGCGCTCTACTCTCCTCCAATCTGTTCTGCTTGGCTCTGAGGAGACCAACAGTAGTGTCTTGGCACATAAGTTTGTGTTAGGTTACGTTTCGTTATGTTACGTTTGGTTAGGTTAGGAAAGGATATCTTCGACTTTTGTGTTGCACACTGCTATTCGGCGGTTTTCTGCGCTCTTCGTTGCTCTACTATGCTCTGCTCGACACTGGAGAGACCAGCAATAACGGTCGCGGAACGACAGGTTGAAATATGTGACGATGGGTTAGATAAGGTTAGGTTACGTTTGGCTAGAATGCCATTGCCTTTTGTGTTATACACTTCTATTCGGAGATATCTGGGCCCTACTATTCTCAAATCTGTTCTGCTTGGCTCTGGGGAGGCCAGCAATAATGTCCTCGTCACGATAGGCTTAGTTATTCTAAGCTTGTTTAGGTAAGGTTAGGTTAGGGTTATGTCAGGATTCCTTTGACTTTTTTTATATACGCTGCTATTTGGTGGCCTTCTGCTCTCTACTCGGTTCCAGTATGTTCTGCTTGGCTCTGGGGAGGCGAGGAATGGTGGTCTCTGGGCGTTATGTTATGTTAGGTTGCGTTTTGTTATATTACGTTTGGAAATGTTAGGATAGGATAGATTTGCCTTTTGCGCAATACACTGCTGTTCTGTGGATTTCTGCGCTCTAAGATGCACTACTATACTCTGCTAGTCCCTCTGGAGGCCAGCAACATTGTCCGCGGCACGTTACGTTGGGTTTGGCTACGATAGGTGAGGTTATGTTCGTTTGGGTTAGGTTTGGATATCTTTGTCCTTACTGCTTTACACTGCGATTTAATGCAGTTCTGCGCCTTACTCTCCTCTAATATGTTCTGTTTTGCTCTGGGGATGTCAGCAAAGGAGGTCTCGGCACGTTTGGTTCAGTTACTCTACGCTTCGCTATATTAGGTTAGGCCTAGATAAGTTATGGTATCTTCGAGTTTCGTGCTACAAACTGCTATAGGGGTGATCTCTGAGCTTTACTGTGTCTTAATCTTATATACTTGGCTCTGGGACGAACAGCAACAATGATTTCGGCGCGATAGCTTGCGTTAGGTTAGGTTTGGTTAGATTAGGTTTGGCTATGTTTGGTTGGTATGGCTTTGCCTTTGTGCCTTGCACAGCAATTGGGTCGATACCCGCGTCTTGCTTTGCTCTGCTAGCATCTGATTGTCCCTAGGGTGGCCGGCTGTAGCGGTCGTGGCTCGTTTGGCTGAGTTATGTTTCGTGCGGTTAGGTTAGGTTAGGTTAGGTTAAGTTTCGTTAGGATGGCATTGACTTTTGTGCCATACACCGCAATACGGTGGATTTCTGCTCTCTACTGTGCTCTAATGTTCCCTGCTTGGGCCAGGGGAGGACAGAAATGGTGTTCTCGGCACGTTAGGTTGTGTTAAGCAGCGTTTGGTTAGGTTGCATTTTGTTAGGCTAGGATGGCGTAGCTTTGACTTCTGTGCTATACTCTGCTACTTGGTCGCTATTTGCGCTCTTCTGTGACACAGTATATTCTGCTTGACTCTGAGGTGGCAAGCAACTCTGGTCTCGGCACGTTATGTGAAGTTAGGCTATGCTTGCTTATATTAAGCTTGGCTAGATTAGGACAGGATAGAGTTGACTTTTGTGCTATAGACTGCTATTCGGTGGACTCCCGCGCTCCATTGTGCGCTAACACCCTCTGCTTGTTTCTGGGGACG
The DNA here is from genome assembly GCF_001483705.2 of Eufriesea mexicana. Taxonomy (NCBI): domain Eukaryota; kingdom Metazoa; phylum Arthropoda; class Insecta; order Hymenoptera; family Apidae; genus Eufriesea; species Eufriesea mexicana. The sequence goes on from NW_016914938.1 coordinate 257,786, forward strand.
CAAGGCATGGTGGTCACGGCACGTTGGGTTGAGTCACGTTACACTTGGTTAGGCTTGGATTGGTTATGTATGATTGGGATAGCTTTTACTTTTATTCATTACTCTGCTATTAGGTGGATTTTTACGCTCCACTGTGATCAAATATTGTCCTCTTTGCTCTCGGGAGGCCAGTAGTTGCGGCTGCGGCGCGGTAGATTGGGTTAAGTTTCGTTTGGTTAGGTATGGATGCTTTGGGTTCGTTTCGGATATCTTTGACTTTTGTGCTATGCACCGACATCCTACGGACTTCTGCGCTCTCCTCCCCTCTAACATGCACTGCTTTGAGATTGGGTGGCCAGCAATAGTGGTCTAGGCACGTTAGGTTGCGTTAGATTACGTTTGGTTATGAGGAGTTTGGTAAGGTTAGGGTAGGATACCTTTGTCTTTTGTTCAATAAACTGCGATGCGGCGGAGTTGTGCGCTCTACTTTGCTGTAGTGTATTCTGCTTGGCTCTGGAAAGGCAATCTATAGTGGTCTGGGCACTATAGGTAGAACTATGATACGTTCGGTCGTGTTACGTCTGGCCATGTTGGGATGTGGTAGCTACGGCTATTCCGCTATGCACTACGATGTTATGGATTTCAGCGCTCTACTCTCCACTAATATGCTCTGATTGGCTCTGAGGAAGACAGCAATACTTGCCTCGGCACCTTGTGTTGGGTTAGGCTACTTTCGGTTCGGTTCGGTTCGCACTGGTTGGGTTAGGGTATCATTCACTCTGGTGCTATACACTGCATTGCGGTGGATTACTGCGCTCTACAGTACTCTAGTATATTCTTCTTGGCTCTGGGGCGGCTAGAAATAGTGGTGGCACGCTAGGTTCAGTTAGGCTACGTTTTGTTGTGTTAAGATTATTTGGGTTAGGTTAGGATAGGTTCGTCTTTCGTATTGTACACTCATATTCGTTGGAATTCCGCTTTCTGCTGTACTCTACTATAATCTGCCCGAATCCGAGGAGGGCAGCAATAGCGGTCTCGGCACGATAGATTAATTTATGCTATGTTTGAATACGTTCTGTTGGTTCGGGTCAGGCATGGGTAGCTTTGACTTCTCTGATATACACAGCGGTTATATGGTTATCTGTGTACTAAACTCCACCAGCGTGTTCCGCTTGACTCTGTGGAGGGCAGCAATACTGGTCTCGGCTCGCTATGATCAGTCAGGTTACGCTCGGTTAGGTTGGGTCAGACTATGTTTGGTCAGGATAGCTTTAACTTTTGAGCTGCACGCTTCTCTTCGCTGCATTTCTGCGCTCCGAAGTGCTATAGTATGTCCAGCTTGCCTCTGGGGAGGACAAAAATAGCGGTCTCGTCACGTTGGGTTGAGTTATGTTACGTTTGGTTATGTTACGGTTGTTTAGGTTAGAAGAGGATATCTTTGACTTTACTGCCGTAGTCAGCTATTAGGAGGATTTCTGCGCTCTACAATGCTCTAATGCTTTCAGCATGACTCTGGCAAGCCCAGCATGTGAGGTATCCGCAGGTTATGATGAGTCATGCTACATTCGGTTAGGTTGGCTTAGGCTACGTTTGGTAGGTACAGCTACAACTTTTGTGCTGTACACTGATATTTGATGGGCTTCTGGGCTCTACAGTGACCTAGTATGTCTTGCTTGGCAATCGGGAGGCCAGCAATAGTGGTCGCGGCACGTTAGGTTGAGTCAGGTTATGTTCGGTTATGTTGGGTTGGGCAATGTTTGGTCAGGATAGCTTTGACCTTTACTCTGTACGCCGC